>NW_027226290.1:0-257894 GCF_022539635.2 Chironomus tepperi | reverse complement strand
TGGAGATTTTTGGGTGATTTTTTGGATTTTTGGTGAGGCTCTTCAGGTTTTGTGGATATTGAATGATAATATTGGGTTTTGGAGGATTTTGGAGAGGATTGTTGAGTCTTTAGTGTATTTTTGGTGACTTTATTGCATAATTTTGGAATTGAACCTTTTGTGACTTTTAACTTCTTGTTTTTAAGTTTTGATGGCAGTTCTGTAACAATTTCAGCTACATTTCGCTTTCTGGCACGATTTATGTTGGGTTTCAAGTCACTTTTCGGTAAATTTTCACCAAAATCCTTTGAAATTTGATGCTTCTATTCCAAATTCATCAGTTTCAATTTTAATTTCAGACAAAATTATCTGATCTTCATGTTTAAGTGGATTGTCTTGTGAAGCATGATTCATCAATTTGATTTCATTTTCTCTAAGGAGTTTGACGTATTCTGTTGTTGATTGAAGCTTATCTTTGCATTCCTGGCATATCAAATTTGAATGGATTGTTGAATTTACCAGCTGAAATGAAGAAAAACGAATGGAATTGTATAAATTGACCTAAAGAGCATTTCATGAATTACTTACTTGAATATTAGTTAATAAATAGAAATTCTTCCGAATTTCATCACAAATTTCTATTAAATTGTCGCTGTTTATGGAGCAAATCCTGCAGTATTTTAGGTCCATATTTATTTAATAAAAATCAACACTTTTTTCTTTAATAATTTGTGAATTTGATATTTGTAAACATTCTGAGTTATGTTATTGAGTTTGTTTATGTGCAACAGAACCATTAAAATGTTGAGAAATCAAAACATTTGTAAGGTTCTGAATGGGATTTAAAAATTAAATATCTAAGCATGATGGGAGTACAATTTTGCAGCATAAAAGAAGTTATTTGCTAATCCTTATTAACAGTTGCTTTCAATGAGTTCTACAGCTACTCACATGATCCTTATAAGCGTTAAATAAATTACGGACGTTCCCAAAGTTTAAATAATGCAAAATTTATCATTTTTATTACAATTGTTCTGAATAAAATACTTATTTTTGTTGTTAATTACATTCTCAATCCTTAAATGTCACAAGTTGGGTAATCGATCAGAAATCCGTCACCAGGCCAGCGTGACTTAGCGTGAGCCTCTCAAGATTTAAACCAAATCCGACTTTTATTCACAGTCACTCAAGTATGGGACTGGATTATTAATCAATTAATCAATTTGTGCTATTCGATCTTGATTGATTTTGTTCAGCAATGGCAAAAAATGGCAAAATTATGACAAAATTACCATCCACAATTTAATCCAAAAATCCACAATCAACTGCATGCTTAAAGATGTTAGCCAATCGTCTTTGATCATTCTCATTTTCAAGTCTTTTCAATATCCAAACATCCGTAATAGGAACTGCATCATCACCTTCTATCTGATCCAAATCAGCTGTCTCACTGTCGTCCATCAGACTGAATGGAATCGACTCAATTCCCATACCGACGCCAAACTTGCCGAATTGCTTCATTTCGTTCTGGAATTTAAAATTGTAAAATTTTGGTGAAAATTGTCAAAAAAATTGCAATTTTTAGGATTTTTTGTGACTGTTCAGAGACGCAACCAAGCATGACTAGGGCTTTGGGTATTGATACTCTATCCAGCATACCGCATCACATAGTCCGGACAATCCTAATCCCCTCAAATGACCTCAAATGACCTCAAATGACCTCAAATGACCTCAATTGACCACAACTCACCTCCAATGCAGAATATGGAAACAAAACTTCCGGATTGGATCCAAAATCCTTAATAATATCACACAAACTTGAGTGATAAGTCTTCATCAGGTCATCATAGTACTGAACCCTCAATTCCTCACTTGTACACGAATACAAAAAGAACGTTATGTCCAATGCCGGCGATGCATATCTCGACAGTTGAAAATCAATCATTTTTGCCTTAACTGGAATGTCCTTTCCATTTGTGTTGATTGTATGGACGAGGAAGTTTGGGGTCCAGCCTAAAAATTAGGAATTTGAAGTTAGTTGCTTGAATTAAGGCAGTTGTGGGCAGTCTGGTTGGGGGCATGGTGCACTTTGGTAGGGTAAGATGCACATGAGAAGGAATAGGAAGGAATAGGAAGGAATAGGAAGGAATAGGAAGGAATAGGAAGGAATAGGAAGGAATAGGAAGGAATAGGAAGGAATAGGAAGGAATAGGAAGGAATAGGAAGGAATAGGAAGGAATAGGAAGGAATAGGAAGGAATAGGAAGGAATAGGAAGGAATAGGAAGGAATAGGAAGGAATAGGAAGGAATAGGAAGGAATAGGAAGGAATAGGAAGGAATAGGAAGGAATAGGAAGGAATAGGAAGGAATAGGATGGAATAGGAAGGAATAAGGAGGGAATAGGAAGGAATAAGGAATAGAAGGAATAGGAAGGAATAGGGAAGGAATAGGAAGGAATAGGAAGGAATAGGAAGGAATAGGAAGGAATAGGAAGGAATAGGAAGGAATAGGAAGGAATAAGGAAGGAATAGGAAGGATAAAGGAAGGAAGCCCTAGGAAGAATAGGAAGGAATAGGAAGGGGAAGGAATAGGAAGGAATAGGAAGGAATAGGAAGGAATAGGGAAGGAAGGAATAGGAAGGAATAGGAAGGAATAGGAAGGAATGGGAAGAATAGGAAGGAATAGGAAGGAATAGGAAGGAATAGAAGAAAGGAATAGGAAGGAATAGGAAGGAATAGGAAGGAATAGGAAGGAATAGGAAGAAGGAAGGAATAGGAAGGAATAGGAAGGAATAGGAAGGAATAGGAAGGAATAGGAAGGAATAGGAAGGAATAGGAAGGAATAGGAAGGAATAGGAAGGAATAGGAAGGAATAGGAAGGAATAGGAAGGAATAGGAAGGAATAGGAAGGAATAGGAAGGAATAGGAAGGAATAGGAAGGAATAGGAAGGAATAGGAAGGAATAGGAAGGAATAGGAAGGAATAGGAAGGAATAGAAGGAATAGGAAGGAATAGGAAGGAATGAGAAGAATAGGAAGGGAATATAGGAAGGAATAAGGAAGGAATAGGAAGGAATAGGAAGGAATAGGAAGGAATAGGAAGGAATAGGAAGGAATAGGAAGGAATAGGAAGGAATAGGAAGGAATAGGAAGGAATAGGAAGGAATAGGAAGGAATAGGAAGGAATAGGAAGGAATAGGAAGGAATAGGGAAGGAATAGGAAGGAAGGAAGGGAATAGAAGAATAGGAAGGAATAGGAAGGAATAGGAAGGAATAGGAAGGAATAGGAAGGAATAGGAAGGAATAGGAAGGAATAGGAAGGAATAGGAAGGAATAGGAAGGAATAGGAAGGAATAGGAAGGAATAGGAAGGAATAGGAAGGAATAGAAGGAAGGAATAGGAAGGAATAGGAAAAGGAATAGGAAGGAATAGGAAGGAATAGGGAAAGAATAGGAAGGAATAGGAAGGAATAGGAAGGAATAGGGAAGGAATAGGATGGGAAGGAATAGGAAGGAATAGGAAGGAATAGGAAGGAATAGGAAGGAATAGGAAGGAATGGAAGGAATAGGAAGGAATAGGAAGGAATAGGAAGGAATAGGAAGGAATAGGAGAGGAATAGGAATGGGGGAATAGGAAGGAATAGGAAGGAATAAGGAAGGAATAGGAAGGAATAGGAAGGAATAGGAAGGAATAGGAAGGAATAGGAAGGAATAGGAAGGAATAGGAAGGAAGGAAGGAAGGAATAGGAAGGAATAGGAAGGAATAGGAAGGAATAGGAAGGAATAGGAAGGAATAGGAAGGAATAGGAAGGAATAGGAAGGAATAGGAAGGAATAGGAAGGAATAGGAAGGAATAGGAAGGAATAGGAAGGAATAGGAAGGAATAGGAAGGAATAGGAAGGAATAGGAAGGAATAGGAAGGAATAGGAAGGAATAGGAAGGAATAGGAAGGAATAGGAAGGAATAGGAAGGAATAGGAAGGAATTGGAAGGAATATGGAGCTACATACAGCATATTAAGGCTCAAATACTCACAATCCCCATGCCCAAGGACACTATATCGATTCCTGGTATGCGTCAGCTTTACCATCTTATCAAACAAGCTTCCTTCCGTCAAGAACTTCCTTGCCTTCACCTCAACATCAGTTCCACCATAAATCTTACTAACTGCATCCATTGCAATGTCAATTTGCTTATTAATAAAGTCATTATACCAAGGCTTAAGTCTATCTGAATAGTAAGTCTCCTCAAGTGCCGCTGCCATTTCCTCAAACATCTTTGGACTCTGATCGCGAATGATAAACGACAATCCATGGAATCGACCAAGTGTCTGCATGATCAGTCGACACAAATTAATGTCCATAGCTTGTTGACGTGATGTTGTGTGATAGCCGCACATGTTTAAATTTTCCATAACCAGGAAGTCATTTTCACCGTCCAGGTGGGACACAAGGCACGTTGACATCTCATTGAATGGATATTTTGCGTCCTTTTTGACTGACTGGAACTCGATGAATTTGGATATGACGGAATTGTAGAAGTTGATTTCATTTCGGAAGAAGTCAGCTGATCGGAAGGTTTTGCGACGGGCGATGCTCTTTGGGGATGTTTTGATGATGACGTGGACGTCGAAGGAGTTCCTGAATTTGGTAAAAATCCATGTAATTATGTCTAAATTCCCTAAAAATCCACAACTTACCCCTTGTCATCCACACCAGTCACAACAACTTTATAGACCACGCTTAAGTATCCATCACCTTTCTTACCGGCATTTCCTTCAAATGCCCACGATGTGTACTTAACTCCGCCAAATTTCCGAATGATTTCATTCATATGCTCTTCGGTAAAGTTCGGTGAAATGAGATCGAGTGACATTTTTGGATGTAAAATTGAGTCTTTTAGTGCTGTGAATTTGAAGTTATCTAGAAATTGATAAGGAATCATGGAATTATTGAATGGAAGTGGAAACGTATTGTTTTTTAGGAATTTGGGGGATTGATGATAAGGAATTGATTGGTGATAGACTTGAGCTAGACGTATGACACACCCTGCTTTAGTCAAAGACCGAGTGACTGAGCAACCGAATGACTGAGCAACCGAGAGACTGAGCAACCGAAGTACTGAGCAACCGAGTGACTGAGCAGCCGAGTGATTGAACAACCGAGTGACTGAGCAACCGAGTGACTGAACAACCGAGTGACTGAGCAACCGAATGACCGAGCAACCGAGTGACTGAGCGACCGATTGACTGAGCAACCGAATGACTGAGCAACCGAGAGACTGAGCAACCGAAGTACTGAGCAACCGAGTGACTGAGCAGCCGAGTGACTGAACAACCGAGTGACTGAGCAACCGAGTGACTGAACAACCGAGTGACTGAGCAACCGAGTGACTGAACAACCGAGTGACTGAGCAACCGAATGACTGAGCAACCGAGTGACTGAGCGACTGATCAACCGAATGACAGCGATTGAGTGACTTAGCAACTGAGCGACTTGATCTGGATTAAATCACATTTAATTCATGTTTGGCCTTGACATTTGCAATTTAAATTATTATTCAAAATCACCAAAACCTTAAAAATTCAAACTGTCCCCAAAATCAACTTCTTAAACCCTTAAATCACAAACTGCATCAATTAATGTCAATAAACATCCACTTACATCAATAGCTGAACAATAAATGGAATTTTACAAGTCTAAACTTCCTCAATCAAATTCACTTGACTTGATGAACATCTAATTGCAAACAAGTGTCTTATTATTTAATAATTTACTTACCGTAGTGACGTGGCGGTAGTTTTGTGAGAATTTATCGATAAGACTGCTTAACAAAAAAATATTAGAAAGCGACAACATTCACAATCAACCAAAACAACGTCCGAAATGCGACAGACGATAAGTTGAAATGAGCGAAACTTGAAAGATTTTTTTTTGTTGTTTTGAAATATTCTCACGAATACAAATGTAGGATGTAGAATTGCAAACAGCTGATTGATACGTGGAGTAATGTTAGTGATAAACAATGAAGATGAGATATGAAGAAGATTGCGGATTTGTGGGAAAATAAGGTGGATTTGGAGGATTTTGAGGGTTTTGGAACTTGACAGCAAGTCAACTTGACTCAATTTCATTCAATTTTACTCAAGTTGATAAAAGTAAAATCAATTTGACTAAATTTCATTAAATTTGGCTCAATTCAACTCAACTTGAGTCAAATTCAACTCAACTTGAGTCAAATTCAACTCAACTTGATTCAAATTCAACTCAACTTAATTCAAATTCAATTAAACTTTACTCAAATTCAACTCAACTTGATTCAAATTCAACTCAACTGGACTCAAATTCAACTCAACTTGACTCATTTTGATTCAACTTGGCTCAATTAAATTCCATTCAACATGACTTAATTCGACTAAATCAGTTCAAGTCAACTAGAATTAGCTAAAATTAACATAATGCAACACTGAATTTTGCTCAAGTTGACTTGATGCGATGCTGATATTCACTCAAGTCGACTGGATGCAAATCTGAATTTTTCTCAAGTTGAATTGAGCTTAAATTTGTTCAAGTTGGCCTGATGTAATGCAGAATTTTGCTTAAGTTGATCTAATGTAATGCTGAAATTTCACTCAAGTTGACTTGAACTGATTCTGAAATTTGTTTAAGTTGACTTGATTCGATGCTGAAATTAGCACAAGCTGACTTGATGCAATGGTAAAAATTTCCTCAAGTTGACTTGATTCGATGTTAAAATTTCCTCAAGTTGACTTGATTCGATGCTAAAATTTGCACAAGTCGACTTGAAATGTTGCTGAAATTTACTCAAATTGACTTAAAGCGATGCTGAAATTTACTCAAGTAGACTTGAGAAGATGTTGAAATTCTCTCAAGTTGACTTGAATCAATTCTAAAATTTTCCCAATTTGACTTGACGCAATTCTAAAATCAGCTCAAATTGACTTGATGCAATGCTGAAAATCGATCAAGTTGACTTGATGAAATTCTAAAATTTGCTCAGTAATCTTGATGCGTTCTCAAAATTCCAGAATAAGCAATCAAAATCTAAACAGAACTTTCTAAAATTATTTTGAATTGAATCAAAAAATTAACGGTCAAAAAAAGTTTCAAACAATGTTCATACATTCACACCCCTCATTCTCACCTTACAGTCTGTGTTTGTTTTTGTTTTGCTATTATTGTTAGACGAACTTTTTCCTCTCTCGCGAGCGATCACAACTTTTATTTTTTTTTTATATAAATATCGTCGTAGAAAAAAAAAATTTCAAATTTTTTAAAAACTTTATTTTAATTTTAATTCAGTTGTATATAAAGTAACGATTAAGTCACAGCTAAAATTGGATGTGTGATTAATGAAATAATAAGTGTTAAGCATGGAATATGATGATATGCATCAAGTATTGAAAAAGTTAAAAAGTGAAAGGAGACAGAATGAATTTGAGACATCAGATTGGGCAAATTTGCCTGAAAATGTGTTGATTAAAATATTTTCATTGTTATCAGCGCGGGAGATATTAAATTGTTCGGAATGTTGCAGACGGTGGCATTATGTGTCGCGAGATACACTGCTGTGGAGGTCAAAGTTTCGTGAGGATTTTAAAGTCGAAAGAGGAATTAAATTGAAGCCAAGTGAGTATTTGTTGATTATGTAGCAGCATCTGAGGTTTATGTCTGGATTGATTTAACTTCTTGTCATCTGGACAGCAAGTCTGAATCAATCCTCTAATTCCCAGCACTGCATGGACAGTAATTTAGTGAATATTGAAGTCATTGACCAATAAATCATATGAAATACGTCCAAATATTGTCTTAAAATTGAGTAAAAATCTACATCCAAACCCATCCAGAGGCATACTCAGGGGACAACCAAACCCCTTTCCCCTCTTTTTTTTTGGACAATATTCTTCAATTTCCTCCCCATGTCCCACTTCTTATTTCGCGTTTCCCCATGTGCAATACCCATTTTTAATTCCCCATGTTTCATTGCCCCGTGTTTCATTGCCCATGTCCCATTGCCTATGTCCCATTGCCCATGTCCCATTGCCCCATGTCCCATTGCTCCATGTCCCATTGCCCCATGTCCCGTTGCCCATGTCCCCTTGCCCATGTCCCCTTGCCCATGTCCCCTTGCCCATGTCCTATTCTCAAGTCTCAACCTCATTTCTCAACTTCATGTCCTTTAACCCATGCCCTATGTCCAATCTCCATGTCCCATATCCATTTTATAACCCCATGTACCATTCCTCATGTCTCATCCAAATGTCTCAGCCCAATGTCTAATTATCACGTTTCATTCGCCCATCCTCATGTTCCATACCCATCCCCATGTCCCAATTCCAAATTCAAGGTCCCATCCTCATGTTCCTTTCCATTTCCATGTCTCATCCTCATATCCCAACCCTAACCTAATATCCAATCCCCATCCAAATGTCCCTATCCCTATGTCCCATCAAACCTTAATTCAGAGTGTGGTTTTCTCAAAGATAACCGTTAATTTTTCTCAAAAAAAAATATTTTTAATCGTTAATATTCAAATTTTTTATGACCGTTACTTTTATTTTTCTTCGTAACGGAAATTTGTATTTTAAAATAACTTGAGTTCGAATTTTTCGAAATTTTAATGTCGAAAATTTTGAATTTGAGACAGCCACACTCTGCCTTAATTCTATCCCAATTCCCCATTCCAACAGCATCACATTCTATTAAATCATAAAGTAATTAAAGTCAATGACTCTCTTCTCTTATTTTTGTGTAAATGTGTTAAGCTACGACAGACTTGCGATTTCCGTAGCGATGTGATTTTTTTTTTTTTTTTGGCAAGGTCACAACAAGCGGTAATTCTTGAGCTTTAGTAGTTTGTGTAGGTCAAATCTAAAAAACTTGATTTTAGTGCTTGTTTGAGTTGAGTTTGGGACAAGAATGATGATGATGATGAAGGATAATGAGGAAGCGATATGCAAAAAAAATTTGAGGTTTTAGTCGAGTTTTTGGATGGATTTTTGATAAAGCATAAAGGCAGGAACAAGGGAACGTTCAGAAATTACGTAAAGGTTAAGACAGTGCTGTCTAAACTGTGTGTCATGAGTTGCATGTCAAATGCATTTTTGCCGTCACTTAGCCGACTTGATGGATCAAATATGGAACTTAAATTAGAACTGGAAGTTGACTGTGACACATTTTGTGATGATTTTCAGGTTCCATTCCCGAGAAACACAATCGGAATCAGCCGATGTGGTGTCGCCAGGGCAAATTTATGTCTTACCATTGATCCGGCAATATAGCCGTGCCCTAACGGACATATTGCCCTATAATCAAACATGTACGCCTAGCATACCTAGTGATCATGCTCATTGGTACCGTAAGTTCATTAACATCGACCATATGCTAGTAATTTACAGCTGTACTGCTCCGTATCTATTCCTTTACCCCTTACAATTGTATCAGAAACATTCATCAAGATTGATATATTGATACCTTCTTATTTTTATATAAAAGTAGAACAAAAAGGTATTTGCAAATCTTTCAGATCTTTAAAGTTTATAAACATTTACTGTCTCAATTTGATAAGAAGAAAATCACGATTAAATATGTATAAATTAAGCGTAGATAGCCAAACAAAGAATAATTTTGTTTAGATTGCCTTATAAGATTGTTGAGCTCAAAAGTCAAGAAGTTGGATTGTAATTTGGGGTTTGTTCACTAGTTACGTAATGAGAAAAATTGACTTTTTAGCTCTCCTGGCACAAAGTTTGGAAACTGAGGACAACGGTTGCTGATTGGCACTTGCAGTTGGAACAACGGTCACCGTTTCGGTACTGACCGGTTCCGCAATGTCAATTTTGCCCCAAACTGCTTAACATAATCTCTATGGGCTTTTGTGTCAGTGGGCTTTTGTGCTAGTGGGTTTTTTTGCCACTGGGCATTTGTGCCAGTGGGCTTTTGTGTCATTGGGTAAATGCCTCAAATCCCCCAAAGAGCGCTTAATACTAAGGAAACGACCCCAATCGACTATTCAAGACAGTTGTGGACAACCTTTGGATTTTCGTGCCACACCTTTAGTGTGCCACATCACACAGTTTCCTCATCTCTGCTTTAAGGCCTTTAAACCGCCTCACACGAGTTCAATGACAAGAACTCAATTAACTTGGCAAAATAAATCGAACGTAAAAATTCTGATTTTGGGTAATAATAAGATAATTTAATAAATGCATGAGCCCATCAAACCTCCAAGGTCAAGTCACAAGTCACACATCTGATGAATCTGTAAAAATGTGATGAATCAAGTCATGCCGATTTCACAGAACTTAATAAGCAATTCTGATTCAAGCACATGATCATTACTTTGTTATGATGTCAATAATTATTTTTTAGTCACTTTTGTAAAGCTTGAATGCTAATAAGGGTTGGAAGTGAATATAAATATTGGATATGAATTGCTAATTGAGAATATATTCAGCTGCAGATGTGGGTAACCTTTGTGCTGCGATACACTTACAAATTCTTGAAAATGGTATGAAATCGTATGCCTTGTGTGGATTCGAACCAGGCTTACCATCAAGAAGGGTCGCGAAAAATTGAAGGTTGAGCACCACTGAATTAATAAATGAGTTGTAAATGTCTAATAAACCCGTGAGTTTGTCTGGTTTATGAGGAAATATATAAGTGATTCATAATCGGATGTGGGACAAGCTGTAATTAAGTGACCCCATAAGGGGGTGTATGAAGGGAGACAAGGAGGAGACTAGGGGGAGACTGCGGGGAAGACTGGGGGGAGACTGGGAGGGAGACTGAGGGGGAGACTAGGGGGAGACTAGGGGGAGACTGAGGGGTCAAAATATTCCTTAACCCTTGACCCATTTGGACAAAAATTCAAAAAAATTCCTCAACTTTTCACAATTTTTTTTTTTTTTTTGGAATTTTTTGGGCAATTTTTTTGATGAATTTTTGAGAATTTTTGAAAATTTTTGAGAATTTTTGAGAATTTTTAAGAATTTTTAACAATTTTGAAGCATTTTGGATAATTTTTTGCTGAATTTCAAATTATTGTCTGCATATTCAATGAACCTGTTCAATACTTGACACCCCAAGCCTCACTCCGAAGTGCCAATAACTCAAAACTCTCACAAACATTACAAAAACCTTTAAAAAATTATCATTTTAATTGAAAAGCCAATAACATTCAATAAAAATTCAGATTGTTTTTGCATTCAACACAATTAAAACGACCTCAATTAAATCTAATTGATTTTCCCTTTAATCGATAGCCACTCAGTTGTGCTACTCAATTTATGTAATATTTATTTGATGAGCTAAATTAGCACCAAGTTGTGAAAATAAGTCACAAATTTCACACGCAACAATACATGCACGTGTCAAATAAGCAACACTGGTTGTAGTTGTGGATATTGTGACGATTCATTCATTCATAAATTATCTGATGATCGTGTAGACTTTGAGGTAAATAAAGAACAATGTAAACATGCTGAATATGTGACGACTTGATGACTATTGGATTAAATTTTTTATAATTATTTAAAAATAGAAAAAAATGAGGTTTTTGACTTGATTGTGACAGTTGAGGAGCAGAAAGGGGGTGAAATTGAATATTGTGGGTTTGATAAGGTTTAGGAATTTAGGATTGAATTCGAATAGGTTCAAAAAATTCAGAATAATAACCAAAAATCCCGAAGAATTTTGAATAAACTTCAAAAAATTCCTAATAAGTACGAACAATCCCAAAAAAGTCCGAAAACTCCCGAACGAATCCGAAGATTCAAAAATAAGATCCGAAAAATTCCGAATTAAATCCGAAAAATACCGAAAAAGTCTGAACAATCCCGAGAAAGTCCGAACAATCCCAAAAAAGTTCGAAAACTTCCGAAAAAATCTTTAATAAATCCGAAAAAAGCGAAAAAATTCCGAACAGTTCCGAAAAAGACCGAAATACCCCCAAAAAATCCGAAGATTCTCAAATAAAATCCGAAAAATCACGAAAAAGTCTGAACAATCCCGAATAAAATCCGAACATTTCCGAATGAATTCTGAAAATTCCCGAAAAATCCCGATCAAAATCCCGAAAAATCCCAAATAGAACCCGAAAAATTCCTAATTTAATCTAAACACTAAATGAGGTCATCCAGATGACAACCGACCAAGTCCAGACCAACCAAATTCCAATTAAATACCTCAATAACCAATTTTCTAATTCTTTCAATATTCTCCATCTCATTTCCAGACACCGACAACTGGTACAACGAATACAAACGCTTAGTCGACAATGTGCCTTTAATTCTCACCGAAGTACTCACCGAGCATTCACATCAAGTCTTACACGTGAGCTTCAGTAACAATGGTAAACTATTCAGTACGTGCTCAAAAGATGGCTTTGTGATTGTTTGGACATCAGACTTTCCATCACAACTGAAGCACAAATATGATATGAAGACATTAAGTTGGAAGTACACACAATTCTCACAATGGAACCGATCTGACAGCTTACTGCTTGTGTCTGGTGTACATTTTGGTAGTTTTAACTCAACATCCGGTGAAATTGCTGTGTTTAGCCTGGCTGATGGATTTCATTTGAGGGCGAGGGTGCAGTCGAAGCCTTATGGTGGGTATTAGTAGGGTCAAACCCCTCCCCCAGACTCCCATTTCCCCATTTTTACCCAATTTTCTAATCAATCCTTTATTCAATTGTAGACATTTTTGGATGCTGGCTATCCAATCAACACATCCTCTCCGGTGACCTCAAGTGGCTCGCTCATCTCGTCTCGAAATCAACAATTTGGATTAGCAAAGCAAATCAAGAAATTGACAATGAAAATGTGCCAGTTATGAAAGAGTTTTTGAATTTCTACAATAGAAATGCATCGTCAATAAGGAATTTGATGTGAGTATATTGAGGTTTTATGGATAGATTTGGGTAAGGATGGTGTCTAGTAATGTGGATTTAGGTTAGAATTGCATGGATATGGTGTCGATTTTGGGCTGAGGTCAATCTCCTGCGTGATGCATTTTTAGATGAATTGCAGGACTAAAAAGTCCAGGAATGTGGAGCAAGGACAGCATTGGACTAGCATGGTGTGAGTTCAGTGCATCGGTGGGTAACCTGCGTAATAGGGCACACTGGATGACTTGTGGTGCTGCAATGTCTTAGAATGTTGAGTTAGCATAGCATTATGCGTGCATTGGGTAACCTGCATGTCGCGGTGTAGGGTAGCATTGTGTGGGCATGGTGTCGGTTTGGCGCAGTTGTGGGTGACCTGCTTGATGCATTATTGGATGACTTACAAGACTAAAAGGTCCAGGAATGTAGAATTAGAATAGCATTGAGTTGACATGGGGTTAGTTTTGGGGCAGTGTCGAGTAACCAGTATGCCAAGACACACTGCATGAGTTGCGGCTCATAAAGGTCGAGAAATGTGGATAAACGATAGGAATGTGTAGACATAGTGTCAATTTAGGGCAGTCAAGGATAACCTGCATGCTGTGACAGATTCAAAATGTGCCATAGCACAAAATAGGTTGTCCAGGACAGGCTTAAGGTGTAATTCTAATCTAAATGGACTAAAAGCTGTCAAAATTGATCAGATTTGCACCATTGTTGTCTGTTCCACACTTAATCTTGCTTTACACCGACCATATCAATCCCTTGTTACTAATCAATTCCCTTTCCATCTTCTCAGGATCGCCAGATGTCCATGGCTTGACGATGTCACTCCACCACCACCAGATCAATCATCCAGTGAACAATCAACATCATCTCAATCGAATAATCAAACTGTATATCAGCCAGGCAATCCAATGTCGAATCTCACAACACGACCGCCCGTAGCGTCAGGCTCAGCATCAGTTCCAGTACCAGATGCATCAAATTCAGAAGATAATTTTGGATATGATCGTCCATTCAACTACTCAGATGAGTTCAGAAAGGAACTTGAGGAGAATTTTAGTGAATCATCATCAGAACTTGATGACTTTATAGATGTTGATATGGCAATTGATGAGGAAGATGTCGACGATGACTTGTATGAGCCAAAGTACTTAATATTCTCAACCGGTTCCAAAACTTACACGCCACATCAAATCGGCTTCAAGCGTGTCCTCAAGACAAGCTTCCCAAAAAAACTCGAACCAGGTCCACCAATTAAGGAACGAATTGCACTTCAAAAGCGACGTCGAGAACTTCAGCAGATAATTGAGCAGCTAAGTCCCGAGGAAGCACGACTTCAGTTCCAACACTTCCCAGAACTGCGTGCCGACCCAGATTGGGCAAATTTTGATTCCGTTTCGAGTCGCTTTGACGGTGTCGATGCCTTAATTGACCTCGAAGGACACATCATTGGTATGGGATTGAGTCCCGATCATCGGTTCCTTTACGTCAATTCACGTCCATGGCCACAAAATTGTGTCATATCAAATCCATTGGAACCGCCGCCAATATCACAGGAAATTGACATTCATGTGATTGATTTGCAGACATTGAAGAAGGTTGGGACAATGTTGAGGGCACATAAGGCATACACACCAAATACTGAGTGCTTTTTCATATTTTTGGATGTTTGTGATGACTTTGTTGGATCGGGTGCTGAGGATCGTCATGCGTACTTGTGGGACAGTAAGTTTAGAGCTTTTAATACCTTTGGAACTTGACTTAACTTTTACTTCCATTTTTTAGGATATTACGGGATGTGTCTGGCCTCATTCCCACACAATGATGTCGTCAATTCCGTCGCATTCAATCCCAAAGACAACGAAATGTTCATCTCGACATCCGATGACTATGAGATTAAGATATGGCGAAGTCAAGCATCAATTAGGGAACGTGGAATAGCTGAAATGTCACGTGCTAATGAAATACGATTAAAGAATATTAAGAAGAAGGGTGAGGAAGTTAAACGACCAACGTATACAGCTAATGATGGCAAAAGCATTAATTAAATTAGATTTTATTATTTTTTTTTTTTACCCTGAATTTGAGTTTTTGGTTTTTATGCTGTAAAGTTTTATGAGAGAAATAACCAAAAGTATGAGAAATAAAATTATGAAAAAAATTGGATATGCTGTGTTTTAATGATGATTTAGATCAGTGGTGGACAACCTGTGTGCTGCGACACACTAGTGTAGTTGATGACAAAATGTCGTATGAATCGTATGTCGTTTGCGGTTTCAGGTTTTGAGGTTTATCAACAAGGTGAACCGCAAAAAAAGGTTGTGCACCACCTTTTTTTTTTTTCGAGTCCATGATCGAAGGATTGGTATGGCAAGGACTAACTTACTAAACCGATACTGACTTCGCTGGCCGTACAGATCAATTAGCCATCCATGTCCTTCCTTAGTTTACGTCTGAAGCTTACTCTATCACTGGTAACTGATTGCCATTTACAGATATGCCAAGTGCATTATCGTCAGTCTCTGTAAGGTGTGCGAATGCAGAATGTATGCAGTCACGTACTGCACTAAGTCTAACCACGCCAAAGATCAACCTTATCTTTGGGCGGTGGAGACAGTTAATCCAGGCCACATAGTGGGACGCAATCAAACGAGGCCCTTGTTAACACAGGATGTGTTGAGCTAGCAAGCCTAATAAGGGAGGCAATAGATCACAGTTGATCTGTACAGCCATCGAAGTAATTAAGCAAGTAAGTGCATTACCATCTACATCGACAGCATCATTCCTAAACCAGTATCTTGTCCTTAACTCCTTCCCCTAACCCAAAAAAACAAATAAATTCTGCCAAAAAAAAAAGTTAACAATTTGCCGTGACCAGGATTCGAACCTGGGTTACTACGGCCACAACGTAGGGTCCTAACCACTAGACGATCACGGCTTGCTTTTGGCAATTGTTTCATGCTCATGAATGCTGTTTGGATTAAATCAGTATTTGAAGCACAGTTGGAATTGAAATTGATTCACTTTCTCTTTCATTGGATACGCATGAATTGGTTTACTACATGCAGGCATTAATGCTTTATGTTAAGTTGATTGCTTTGTATATGTTGATGTTGGGATTGGGCGGTTGTAAGACTTAAAATCCTTAGTTTGATTGTAGCGGTTGTCATCCTTCAGAAAAGGTGGTTTGGATACGCTGAACATTTCCAGGCACATAGCTCGGTCACCAGCTGTGTATTAAGGGATATCAAGGAATACCACGAGAAGCTATACACTTGACATTTTGTCAGCTTCGGTGTCATGCACCAGCTTCCCCAATTCTCCCCACCATTGCTTTAGTCAATATAAAACATATGCATGATTTATCAATCCTAGCTTAATCATCAGCCTTTGTAGTTTGTGGTGAGTTTTTGTTCAAAATTATCATAATCTAAAATTCTATTAAAGCTTAGTTACTCATAGGCGACCGGTTAGTCTTATTGTTAGATTTAAATCATTTGGATTCCTCAAAATTAATTTAATTTTGGAGTTTTCTTCAGTAAATTAGCGATGGATGCCTTAAAATTCCTTTTTTTGCTGTAAGTTAAGTTGAGATTATTGAGAAATAATTAAAAAAATTAAATTTAATTTTTCTTAGCATGATTATTCATCTTTCTGAACAATTTTGCGATTGTGATCAAACGAAGCTTAATAAATTTATTGAGCATATTTCCTGGATGTAAGTATAATTTAAAGACCAAGTGACTGCGTGAACGGAACAGACTGAAGAAGACCGAAGACTACCGAACACTACCTAAGATTACCGAAGATTACCGAAGACTAACGAAGATTACCGAAAACTACCGAACAGACCTAACAGACCGAATTGACCCAAAAAAACTGAAGAGACCGAAGATGCCCGAAGGCTACCGAACTGACCGATATGACCGAACAGTACCGAATAGACTGAACAAAACCGAGCAAGACCGAAGATGACCGAAGACTACCGAAATGACTGAACAGTCCCGAACAGAACCGAACAGAACGAACAAGACCGAAGATGACCGAAGACTACCGAAATGACCGAACAATCCCGGACAGAACCGAATACTACTTTATTATGTCTAATTTCAGCTTACTTGTCCTGTCAACAATCGTCATTGGTCTGGTTGTATTTGTTTGTGTGTTATTTAAAAAAGTGAACAATCCTCCTCAATCTGTTGACAGCACTGATGTTCCTGACCATGGTAAGCTATAGGAAATCCATTGAATATCCTTAAATACTTTCAAAATCCTTCCAAAAGTGTCAAATAACAATTTCGAAGACATCGAAGCTGCACCGCTCAATCAAAACGAATTCAGTTTAATACCTGAGCTCATAAAGTCACCATCAGTGCCAACAGTAGCGTGTGATTCTGTTCCTATTTATGACACACCAATTAGACAGAATAATGCATATGAGGAAATTCACAGTTTTCAATTGAAAAAATGTAAGAATTCAATTTTTTTTTATTGATGAATTTTTAACAAATTTCTTTTCAGTTCAATTGAAGGACGTCCAATATGATGGTGATGAAGTCTAATCGATTGATTATGAATGATTTTTTTGTTTTATGTTACAAAATTTATGAATTTTGTTTGTATTTTTTATGAATTTCTGATGATTAATCTGAATAAACCGCAATTTTTATCGTACATTTTATTTTTGAGTCATTTGAGGGACAATTCACTAATTACGTAACGTGAAAAAAGTCGATTTTATGACCCTCATCATCTTCTCATTGATAGCATAATCTGGGGACTGCATTTTGGTGTCTGAATCCAATGAAATTTGGAGTCCGACGTCAAGAAGTTCTACCAACTCTGATTTAGTCTGAATAACAAAATCCCAACACCCATTTAGTAACTAAGGGTACCCGATGCAGAAGCTGATACTGAGACTACGGTCTGCCGGGTAGACCTCACCGTGTAAGCTTCCCTGGGTAGGCTTCCCTAGGTAGACGTTCTCGGGAAGACTTCTCCTAGTGGACTTCTCCTGGTAGATCTCCCCGGCTAGGCTTCCCAGAGTAATCTTCCCTGGATAAGCTTCCTTGCATACACTTCCCCGAGTAGACTTCCTAAATTGACTCCAAGAAGACTTGTCGGATAGACTTTCCGAATAAACTCCGGGTATCAAGTTTGACTTGGATTTTTGTATGGAGTCGAGTCGACTTGAGTCGTCTCTAGTTGACTTCCCGGATAGACTTAGTCTCGGTATCATTCTTGATTTCGATTTCGAGAATTTGTCGAGAACAAGAATTCTAAGAACCTCACATTCTACCCATAAGAACGTTACGTAATAACTGAATAGCCCCTAAATCAACGATTCATTACCCGTGCAACAAAAGCCTCCATTTCACAGCTCCATATAGTTTTGAGAACCATTTAGCATCCTTCATTTTGATCTGTGTTACTCGGGCTTATGACTAGGCTTAATCTGTACATTAATTCGCTCAGTTTCAATTTGATCATATTCATCAACAGTGAGAAGTTAGAACTAGAATTCCTAAACAGTCATTTTAATATAATTCTTCATACAAAATGAATAAAAAATTATTTTTGACAGTTTTAATGTAAGTAAAAAATTGGTTAATCGATCTAATGTCTGGCCACAAGCTGGTGTGACCCTGACTCTGTGTCCTAAATCTGATTTGAGTCAAGCCAAACTTGTGTCAGATTTTGGATCAATTAATCAGCCTAAACAGGGATAGATACAACTTTTAGGTACTTTACTAGTCATTTTGTACCAAAAAATCATATCCTTTGCCTGCTAGTCCTATACTAATCATTAATATATACAATATTTAGGACAATTCTCCTCAGCACATCAATTTTAGTGTCGACCCAGCATAATGATACGGAAATTATTCATGATGCTGTTACTGAAGCAGTTCCAAATACAACGCATGTCGAATATGATGAAACTACATACAATGAGATATGGACAGAGTCAACAACACAATCAGTGCCTCATGATGATGACAATTCATGGATTAACATCATTATTGTATTATTCATTGTATCTATGATTGTATTTGCTATTATTAATGTTGCATTATATGTAATTAATATATTTTCTTTGTTGTATGGGGCAGTTTAATAAAGTTTAATGATTTAGTGGGGGAGGTTGCATGATGTCTTGACATCCACAAATTGGACAGATTGGGTAATTGATCCAAAATTCGGAATTAGGCGGAAGTGGCTCTGAGATGATGCCAAATTCAGTTAAAATCTGGATTCAGACCGTTGTAAACCTAGCATAGTGCCAAATTTAAACTGAATCCTGCACCATGCCAGAGTTAAGTCGGTCTGATGTCTTTTAAATCCGGTATCTATAACTGAATCCGGCATCATCTCAGAGCTATGTCGACTTAGTGATGGATTTTGTATCGATTAATCAATTTGTGCTATTTGGGTGGATATAGGGTCGAGTATATCTCAGTATATATCAAGAATATTAAGTCTAAAGACAAGGTTGTATATTAAGAATTAATAAAGAAAGTTGAACAAAAACTATTAAAAATATTTGAGTATTTAATCATCAGTAAGTGCATCAGTAAAGGTTCCTGATGCCGACTACTCGGGTAGTCTCGGTCATGACAAATTCTCGAGACCGAGGGTAGTCAAGATTCAGGTCAGTTTCTCGGTTTCGGTCTCGTTCTCGATCTCGGCATCGGGATGCCTTTGGGAATGGGGTTGCTACAATATTAGCAGTATGAAATATCCGAACGTTCGGAATTATATTTTACAGTCTTGATTCATCATTCATATAGCTCATATTCATATTCATTTATTTTGTGTCAGCATCCAGATTAGTTCAGTTCATTAATAATACAAAATTGTTAAGGAGCAAAGCATCATTTTAATTTGGATTTCCACAATGAAATTTACCTGGATTTTCGTTCTGTAAGTTTGAATTTTAATTCTTTTTGTTAATAAAAATGCATTTTTTTTTTAAATCAATCTTAAATATTTTAACAAATTTTATTTCACAGGACTCTTTGCCATCTTCTGTTGATGTCCTATGGGGCAGATCCAGTCAAATCAGGTAAATATCCTTAAGCATTTGTCGAGACAGATACCGAGACTATCCGGGAAGTCTCAGTCTCAGTCTCTGTCTCGGCATCGCGAACCATTAAGCTCAAATTACTTAATCGATCCTGAGTCCAACACAGAAGACCGGTGTGACTCTGAAAAAGAATCAAATTTAAATCAAACTTCAGAGTCACGTTGACCTGATGTCGGATTTATAATCGATTAACCAGTTTGTGCTATTTGGGAATTAATAATCTAATTTAAGATGAATCAACAGTCATTAGAGCTAAGCCGACACAATATGAATATGACATTAATGAATTGATGAGTAAGTATCCTTAGTAAGCTAGCTGTAAGCAGAGTAAGCCGAGAGTAAAGGTTCTCTAGCTCTACCCCAAAGCCTCATTCCCACAACCTCTAATTCTTCTTCCTTTACATTCCACTATACAGAGTACTTTCATCGTGAAACAACAACAACAACAACCGAGTCAATTGACATACCAGATGAAGAAGAATTCAGTGACATCATTGAATTTGGATATTATTCACTTTTGATGTTTACTGGTGTCATGTTAGCTGTCCTTGTGTTTATGATTTTCCAGAAAATCGCCGAAATTAAAATTTGGTGTAAGTTGAGTAAAAATCCACCAAAGCCTCAATATCAGAATTTGGGTGATCAGATGATGAGATCACTTGTAAGTGAAAATGAGTATTTGGTGCTTCCGAATGGAAAGGCATGAGAATCGTGAGGGGATTTTAAAGCATTATTCATATTTTAATATTTGTTGAATCATTAATGGCGAATTATAATGCGTATTTTATGTATTGTCATGGATAGGAAATTGCAAATAAAATGATATTTTCATTTAAAGTATTTTACTTAATTAATTGAACAAAATACTGAAATCGAAGGCCGAATACAACCGAGTACGTCCGAAAAATACCGACAACAAACGAAGACAACAAACGAAGAAGAAGATCGAGAACACTTAGCTAAAATGTTCTAAACAACAACAAATTCCTTATCAATCTAGAAAATCCAATAAATTATAACACAGGCCACAATTATTTGTGTAAAATCATCAAATAAAATGAATAATCCTCAATATTATCTATCATGGATAATTGTTATGATCTAATCATAATGATTTAATTTACATTGTATAACAATTCATCATTTTTCAGTTAAAATAAATATTGTGATGTAATTAAATTTGAATTTCAAAACAAAAATTTCTAATGATAAATTAAATTCCATCTCATGCATTAATATCATTTGAATTTAGAGGTTTAGTAAATCAAGTTTGGTGTCTTCTATACAAATTAACAAGTTTCAAAGAATTATCATTACAATTTAGAATTTATTGTGGGAATAATCATTAATTTAGTTAAGTATTAAATAGTTCAATTAAGTCCTTAAATAAGCTCCTTAAATAAAATTTGTGCCGTGGTAAATTAGTGTGTTATCATGTGCAGCCACGGCCGACAGGCTTTCCACTAAGATGCACAGTATCACAAAAAAAATTGGACAACACTGGGTTCAAATTGACAGGAACTTGATCCATAAACTGCTAAACTGCCAATGCAAACCTTTTCAGATCCTACCATCCTACCATCCATCCTTCCAACCATACGATCATACAACCATACAACCATACAACCAAACAACCATACAACTAAACAACCATACGACTATACATGCATCGCTCCTGCTAAATGCAAAAGTCCTTAAAACAATCAAAATCAATCTAATCAAAGAACATTTAATTCACAGATCCAACAGAAGCTCCTTCAAATAAACAACAATCATCAGCATGGACATGACTAACACCATAGTGAGCTTGACATTGTAAGTTGATTCATAAGTCAGCATGTAAACATTATGCATCACTAATTTATTTAATCATCCCCAAAACTTAGATCACTTTTCAACATTCTCATGATTCCGTCGTCAACATTGTCAGCACCAATAATGTTCCTGTGCAACAAGACTGACCCGACACTACCTGGAAATGCATTCCTATGCGAACTCGACATCCAAACTGATCATCGTGCGACAGAATGGAAAACGACACTTAATCACTTTACTATGTCCATTAATGCCATCACGGGAATTATGTTGTGCATGCTTATTGTCATTTTTATGTCCATTATATTTAATATCGTAAGATTCAGAAGTGCTAAGAAGACTGTCACGTCAACTGTCACGCCACATGTCACGCAACCTCGCAAATCATTAATCGAAAGAGCAGATGCTGGAAATACAGCCATTAATAATCTCTATGAAGTACCAATTGCAGCATGTAATGGACAAAATGAGGATGCTGATTATTTGGAACTTCAACCTGATGAAAATGAGGAAGAGAGTCGTAAGTTAATTTTTGTGCATTTTATGAATCTTTTGATAAATTGTAATTAATTCACAGTCTATGCTCAACTTGATCATGAAAAGGAACTGATAGAGCGAGGAATATCAACAATTGCTGTTGATAATGCTGGTAAGTTTATTGTTAATTTTTTGGGAATTGAGGATTCCATGATGGTGGTTTTGTGATTACGTGGTGACTGGTAAGGCAGGTCAATGTGATAAACAGGTATGGACAGGTGTACATTGTGTAGGTGCATGTCGAGATTACTGTTCGAATCTGGACTTCAAACAGGTGAAAATCAATGGCGTTGTGCCGTACTTTTGGACTGAATCCTGCACCGTACTGAGACTCTGAACCGGTCTGATGTCTTTCTAAATCCGGTAGAGTCTCAATCATTGTTGTCCGGATTTAAAAAAATGGAATTTGGCATCATCTAAGAGCTATAACGAGACTTTTAGTGACAAAGATTTTGCGAAGAGATATGGGAACCGATTTGTCGACTCATTTGAGTGGATATAGGGTCGAGATTGAGGCAATATGTTGAACGTTTTCACTGTCATTAATTATCTGACTAATTATTAAGTCACTAACTACAAAAATATGTGCATTCCAGAATTAATCAAGAAAGTTGATCATAAAAATTCCAGTGTACGCAGAAGTATATTGTCGAAGCATTTCGGTGATTTAACAATATTAAGTGACTTAGCTATGTAAGCATTCTAGATGTCGGTTAGACCAAGACCGAGAATACTCAGGAAGTCTTGGTTTAGAGAGTTTGTCGAGACATATTGAGTTCATGACTTTAGTTACCAAAGCGTTACGATAGGGGGATGCGGTAAGGCTTCCTGTAAGTCGAGACGTGAGACTCTAGACCGATGAATTCTCGGGTAAATCCAACATCGGGTCAGTTGTTCGGTCAATCAGTCTCGGTTTCAGTCTCAGGTCTCCATCTCGATCTCCACATTCGGTAATCACTGGGGGAACGGGTCTTGTAAGAATAACCATACAAATTCTCAAGTAATTTGTACCGAATGGCTGTCCCGAAGAGCAACTCAGTATAGCAACTCTGTATTCATACAGTCTTGATTTATCAAGTCAGCATACAACTCGATATGTGCTTTCCGGAAATGATTCATTTACTTTTGTTTCATTACATTCACACCGATTAGTTCACGTGTCAATGTAATAATACAAAATTGTTTAGATTGAGCAAAGCATCATTTTAATTTGGATTTTTCAGCAATGAAATTTAGCACAATGGCAAGTTTTCGTTCTGTAAGTTAGAAGTTTGTAAATGGATTTCCTCACCATAATCAAAAAACTGCATTTTTATAAATGGTTCTAGGCGTTGCACGAGGAAATCAAAAAAATTCGTCATCTTCTGTTAGTGTCCTATGGGGCCGATCCATTCAAATCAGGTAAATATCCTTAAACAAGTTAATCAGCGAGAAATCTCGATACCGAGACTATCCGTAGAAGTCTCAGTCTCAGTCTCTGTCTCGGCATTACGAACCATGCTAAGCACTATAGATTAGCTTAATCGATCCTGAGTCCAACACAGGTACAGACCGGTGTGACTTCTGAAAAAGCATCAAACTTTCGTTTTCATACAAACTTTCAGAGTCACTGTTGGCTATGGGGTCGGATTTATGAATAGATTGAACCAGTTGTGTGCTATTTGGGAATTAATAATCTAAAGCCTGCTCGATGGAGCTTGAATCCCTCAATCATTTGCCAAGCGAAGCCTACCCAATATGAGCCTGATCCCTCAATGACATTTGCCAAGCGTAAGCTATGGCCTTAGCTGGCAAGCTGTGATTCAGTCAAACTTTTGCCAAGCGTAAAGGTCCTCTGGCTCTACCCACTAGAGCCTGATTCCCTCAAACTCTAATTCTGCTTCAAGCTTTATAGCAGCCACTATACTGGGGCTTGACTTCCTCAAACATTTGCCAAAACGAAGCTTGGCCTACCCCGCTGAGCCTGATCCCTCAAACCATGATGCCAAGAAGAAGCTTCAGTGACATCCCTGGAGCTTGGATATTATTCAAACATTTGCCAAGCGAAGCTTGGCCTACCCACTGTTAGCCTGATCCCTGTGTTTATGATTTTCCAAGCGAAGCTTAGCCTCACTGGAGCTTGATTCCTCAAACATTTGCCAAGCGAAGCAGCCCTACCCGCTGGAGCCTGAAAATCCACTCAAAGCATGTGCCATAGCAGAAGCTTGGCCTCCCCAGATGGAGCTTAAGATTCACTCAAACATTTGCCAATGCGAAGCTTGGTGCTCCCCACTGGAAAGGCTTGATCCCTCAAACATTTGCCAAGCGAAGCTTGGCCTCCCCACTGGAGCATTGATTCATCATTTTAACATGTGCCAAGCGAAGCTTGGCCTCCCACTGGAGCTTGAATTCCTCAATGAGTATTTGCCAAGCGAAGCTTGGCCTCCCCGCTGGAGCTTGAATCCCAAATCAAATGATATTGCCAAGCGAAAGTATTGGCCTAACCTGGTTTAGCTTGATTCCTCAAACATCCGTGACCAAAGATCGAAGCTTGACCGAAGTCTACCTGGAGCTTGATCCCTCGAAACATTTGCCGAAGACGAAGCTTAAGCCTCCCCTGGAGACTTGATTCCTCAAGACAAAGACCTTGCCAAGATCGAAGACTTGGCCTCCCACTGGAGCTCTCGATTCCGATCAACACATTTGCCAAGCGAATGCTTGGCCTCCCCAACAATGGAGCTTGAAAACCTCATAACATTATGCCAAGCGAAGCAGGCCTCCCCACTGGATGCTGTGAAATCCTCAAACAAAATGCCAAGCGAAGCCCTCCCACTGGAGCTTGATATCCTCAAACATTTGCCAAGCGAAGCATATAGCCTCCCACTGGGGCTATGATTCCTCAAACATTTGCCAAGCGTTAGCCTCCCACTGGAGCTTGAATTCCTCAAACGGTTTAGCCAAGCGAAGCAGCCTCCCACTGGGCTTGATTCCTCAAACATGTGCCAAGCGAAGCTTGGCCTCCCTGAAGAGCTTGATTCGTCAAACATGTAGCCAAGCGATTAGCTTGGCCTCCCGCATGGAGCCTGATCCTCAAACATGTGCCAAGCGATAGCTTGGCCTCTGCTGAAGCTTGATGTCCTCAAACATTTGCCACACGTCGAAGCTTGCTTCCCCGCAGACTGATCCCTCAAACATTTGACTACATAGCGAAGCAGCCTCTCGCCTGGAGCTTGAATTCCTCAAGGCATGTGCCAAGCGAGAGCAGCCTGACTCTGGCATGGAATCTGATTTTAATCACCAACATCCGTGCATCAAGTCAGAAGCTTGGCCGGGGTGATAGACTGGATTATTGCTTGATTAACCGACTCAATGCATATTGCCAGAGCGAAGCTATGCCTACCCTGGAATGACTAACTGAATCCCTCAATACATCGTGCCAAGCGATATGCTTGGCCTCCCCGCTGGAGCTTGTGCTTCCTCAGAACAGCTTGCCAAGCGAAGCTTGGCACTAGAGCTTGATCCCTACAAACATGTGCCGAAGCGAAGCTTCAAGCCTCCCCTACTAGATGTTCCAGTGTCCTCAAACATTGTGCCAAGCGAAGCATTAATGTGCCTCACTGTGTGCAGCTTGATTCGGTCATGACTTTTGCCAAGCGAAGCTTGGCCTCCCCGCTGGAGCTTGATTCACTCAAACATTTGCCAAGCAGATTTGTTTTAGCCCTACCACTGGGCCTCGATCCCTCATAACATGTGCCAATACGAAGCCTATCAAGCCATCCTGCACTTCCAAACTTGCAATTCCTGCAAACATGTGCCAAGCGATACAACATGTATCGCTACCCGCTGGAGCCTGAAATAGTCTTTAAACATGTGCCAAGCGAAGCAGCCTCCCCACTGGAGCTTGATAACTCAAACATTTGCCAATCAGAAGCTTGATCTAACCCACTGAAGCTCCTGATCAAATCAAACAAAAAACATCAGCGATGTACATGACTAACACCACTAGTGATCTTGACATTCCTCAAGTTGATTCATAAGTGCCAAGCATGTAAACATTATGCATCCACTGGATTTATTAAATCATCCCCAATTAGATCACTGTTCCAAGCATTCTCATGGCCTCCCGCTCGTCAACATTGATCAGCACTCAATACATTTTCCTGTGCGAAGCTTGGCCTGACCCATGGAGCACTGATCCCTGGAAATGCATTTGCCTATGCGAAGCTCGACATTCAAACTGGGGCATCGATGCCTACAGACATTTGCCAATCGACAGCTTGGCCTCCCCGCTGGAGCTTGATTCCTCAAACAATGTGCCATTAATGCCATCAGCTTGGAATCCCCGTTGTGCATGCTTGATCCCTCAAACATTATGTCCATAGCGGAGCTTGGCCTCCCCGCTGGGCTGTAAGATTCCTCAGACATGTGCTAAGCGAAGCTCTGGCCTCACTGGGCAACTGATCACACTCAAACATTTGCCACGCGAACCTCGGCAAATCACTCGCTCGAAAGAGCCTGATGCCTGGAAGCATGTAGCCATTAGCGAATCTCTATGAAGTACCAATTGCAGCATGTAATCCCTCAAACATGAGCCATGCTGATTAGCTTGGAACTACCCAACTTGATGAAAATGATCCCTCAAGAGAGTCGTAAGTTAATTTTTGAAGCATTGGCCCCCGGATCTTGTGATAAATTGTCAATTACATGTGCCAGGCAGAAGCTATGCCTACAACTTGATCATGAAAACGCATTGATGAAGCAAGGAATATCAACAATTGCTGTTGATAATGCTGGTAAGTTTATTGTTGATTTTTGGGGAATTAAGGATTATTAGACAGTGGTTTTGTGGTGATGGGTGACTAGTAAGGCAGGTTCAGATTATAGATAGGGATGGACAGGGCTATATTGTGTAGGAGCATCTTAAGACTAGATTGGAGTCTGGACTTTACTTAGGACTTCAATGGAGGCGTTTTTTTGGACTTTTTGAGTCTGGACACTGAAGGACTCGTTTTTCTGCACTGTTATTAAAGAAAAACGGCCCCATTGGAGTCCTGACCCAAAAAGAAGCCTGACCTCCAAAAATCCAAAAGGAGACTTTTAGGGACAAAGAACACGCGAAGAGATATGGGAACAGACATGTCGACTCATATGTGATATCACATAAATATGTTGACTTACACTGTCATTAATTATACTGACTAATTATAAGTCACTAACTACAAAAATATATTCATTCCAAAATTAATCATGTTATCATACTAATTCCAGTGTACGCAGAAGTAATTGTCGAAGATAACGGTGAGTAATATGTTAAATTCTAAATATGTAGCATAAGTCGGTTAATTTTCAATAATATTGAATAAATTCTAGTCTATGAGGCCGTCAGACCACCAGTCGTTGATAATCCTACTTATGGAAATATTGATAATTCATAGAAATATAGTTAAGTTGGAATCAATTATAGACTAATTTAATTTCAATCTAAATTCAAATAACTAAAATTTTTAAGCAGTTGATATTAAAATTTGATTTATTTCTTCATTTACAGTTTATGATCATTTGGAGCACTTTTAGGGAGTGTCAAAATAACAAACTGCAACCTTAAGCGAAGAAATCAGCATTTTCAAATTTAAAACAATAGTTACCCGAGTGACACAAATGAAGATGGATCGTCCAAGGAGCTTTGTGTTGCTCGGATTTATTTAATCATTTTATGATGTATGACTTGTTTACCACAATTATTACAATTTTCTTCGAGTCGAGCAAAACATTATGTCATGCTGTACACGCGGGTATCATTCTTCTTTCATTGACTAATGCAGATTATTAAATTTATGAATATTTTTTAATCTTTTACGTAATTCAAATAAATATTTTAAATAAATTGATTTTAAAATTTGTAGTTTTGTAGATTATTTCATTAAGGACATTCCAAATCGATTTATTATTACAATTACAAACTGGCTTAATTGATCTGGATAATTGAGTCAGTTCCCTCAGATGTCACCTATATCTGACCCTCTACCTTGCCAATTTCTAATGCCATGTCCAATTCCAAATAAATGGGATCGGATTTACAACCATCCGTGTGCTTCCGTCGTCTTTTTTCAGTAGTCAGCTGAGGAAATCTATGGATCATGATTTGTTCAAAATGTGTAATCAGCATTGGTTGAGTTAACTGATTAAGCTTAGTCACATTTATTAGACATTCAAGTTGTTCATCAACTATGTGACGCACATTGAAATGAGAAGAATAATATGGATGACAATAATTTCTCATTATTTAATCATTTTGTGGTTAAAATTTATTTTTCTCTACAATCTCCATAAAAAGTCATAATAACATTCATTCCTTCATATTCTAAAGCA
Source organism: Chironomus tepperi (assembly GCF_022539635.2). NCBI lineage: Eukaryota > Metazoa > Arthropoda > Insecta > Diptera > Chironomidae > Chironomus > Chironomus tepperi. Next base: position 229,217 of record NW_027226290.1, on the reverse strand, counting down.
GTTTTTGAATTTTCTTAATAAAAATGATTAAGAAATTGTTGATCTACACCTGGATTATTGCAATGTAAGGTTTCTTGTGATAATTAGGACAGAATTTGATTGGGATTACCAATTATTAATCACACCGGGGTCCAATTTCTTCCTTGAATGTCAGAAATTGGTTAATCGAGGCCAGCGTGACTCTGAATTGATGCTGAGTAAGGTTTACCATGTCGTTAGCATGCTTGAGTCTAGATTTTAGCCGATTTGGTTAAATATGGATATGGCTGGTTTGGTTGGATAGGGCTAAAATCCAGCATCATCAAAGAGCCACGTTGACATGATGCCGGATTTTGGATTGATTAACCGATTTGTGACTATTTGACAGTTCTGGATTAATTGGACATAATTCTAACATTTTTTTTATATTTTTCTCAAATTATTCCAGATTTATTAACATCACAACTGCAAACCATGAAGATATTGATGAAATTCAAGACATCCAGAAGAATATTGACGAATTATCCAACCATATCAACACAAAAATTAAATATTTCTCAAAATTAATCTCAAAACTGGAGATTGATGTCGATGAAATTAGGGAACTAAACATAATCAATCGAAATATATCAAAAAATCTCAACGAAAGTCAACTGGACGTGCTGACTCATCCATTAGACTTGGACGCAATTGTTGAAAAGCAGGAACTCGAGCTTGAAGCTTTAACCGCCAAACTACCAAGGATCATGCAAAAAATAATAGAAATTGACATCCAACTCAGCACCTGGAATGGAAGTCCAAATGAAATTGCCACCGAATTCGACAAGATTCTCGACTTTATTCCAATCGGTTTTCTGTCAATTTTGATTCTGTTCATAATTTTAAAGCTGATTGTTGCAAGACAGCTCAACATGAATTATGAATCACAGGAAACAGCAAAGCTTGTTGCATCAGAAGTAAGACCAGCTCGTGACAATCCAGCAGTACCTGCCCGTGACTATGAAGCTACAGTTGATAATATTGAGCAGAAGGACGTGAATGTTGTTGTTGATAAGAAGCAGGAATCTAGGAAGAAGAAGAAGAAAAGTGAGTATTTCGTGGATTTAGGGTGGAATTGACAGTTATGGGGTCGTTCAGTTATTAAGTACAGCTGATATTCAGGATGTAGAGGAGTGGGGTGGTGAGTTAATCAGTGAACGACCCCTTAAGCGACCCTTTATATAATTTACTAAAATTCCTAATATCATATCTAATTTTAGATACTAAAAATCCAAAAAGATTCAATTCCAAATCCACAAAGGATAATCAAGCTGATGCCAATAATGACGAAAAGCCTATATTCCTGAGATACCAGAATAACCAAGATGAACATGAATTTTAACATAATTAAAATAATGAAACAATTAATATGTAAATTAATGTAATTAATGATGTGAAAATTGAGGAGGGTTACCGATGCAACTGGGTTTTCAATGAGACTGTGGACTGAGGACTGAGGACGGATGATACAAATCCAATGGATTGTCAACCAGTTGCGTCCGGACTCTAATAGAGGCATGCAATCCTAAGTATCGCTAATTCTCGTGGCTGATTTTAAAAGACAATTTGAATAATTTTGCCACTCCAGAGTACCTTCCTGTACAGCATAAATCGGTCAATCTACCAAAAATCCATCATTAATTCATTTTAAACTTCATCAATTTAGTTAAATCTCATTGCTTGCTTCTAATTCCACAGACTTTCTATTTTAATGTAAATTCATATTTCTACAGATTTTTTCATGTCTCGATTATCAACAGCCACATCCATAACCTATCTCAACATCACATTTTTTATGCTCAAAACTCAAATAATTTTTTAATAAAAAAGAGAAAGTAAATTTGCAAAACAGAAATAAATCAATGTTCATGAGCATTAGTCTCAATGGATGTGAAAGCTGAACGTTTTCGTAGTGTAGGGGTTATCACGCGAGTCTAACACACTCGAGGTCCCCGGTTCGAGACCGGGCGAAAACAGTGCTTTCTTTTTTTTTAATGATTTTTTATTTATTTTTTTTATTTAAATTTTTAATTTTTTTTTTATTTTAAATTACCTAATAAATAGTATAGAACCTAAAGATCATCATGCTGTATTTCTTCTTTTTTTCTCCTTTCTGTATCAATTTGGACGTATTCATATAAAGCTTAATTCCAGTGTTCATTAGACTTGTATGAGATCTGTAGATGATTTAAAGGCTTCTGGATAGCCTAGAACCTTTAATGACAGCAAATTAAGACAGGATGAAGACTAAAATGACTAATATGAGTAGCATGAAGCATCAGGATGGCGTAACTTTTACCTAAGTCACGCTATCTTGATGCTTAAATTGAAACCGAATCCAACATCAAGTCAAAGTCACATCAACCTGGGGTCAGATTTTGGATCGATCAATCAATTTATGCTAATCGTATTAAACTGTGCTGACTATGTCAACAATCAAGCTTAATCATAACATTATTCATGATTCACACAAATTATGAGCAGTCAATTAACGTTCATCTCATTTTTAATTGTGTATAAAATATGAAGAAATTAAGAATAAATTTTAATCATTAAAAAGTTACAATGAAAGACGGTTGGAACTAAAGTTAAATTAAATGGTCAACCAATAAAAGAGATGAATTTTATAATTCTGATGTAAGTATTTTATGGGGTCGATCAGCGCTTCTAATAGCTTTCTACTGTGCCTTACAGCAGGATTGGCATGACTTTTGGGTAGACGGCTTCACTATTGAGGACCTCAAGTGTTAGGTTGCTTCCTAAAATGGATAAACTGGTGTCCGATCTTCAATGGAAGCGACTTCATACTTGAGGTCCTCAATAGTGACTCCAGACACCCAAAAGTACTGCCAACTCTGCCTTACAGTTCATCAAAAGCTCCAAACCTTCATTTTATGTCCAATAATGGATAAATCCTAATATTTTACAATTTAAATCACAATTTTTAATATTTCTCAATTTTATCTCATTAATCTAGCTTGACACTACAACACCTCATAGCCCCTAACACCATATCAGCCCAGTCCTGTGAAGACATCACTACAAAAATCACCAAATTATCCCAACAACTCATCGAACAAGACACAAAATCATCAACTTTATGGAACCACACAGTGACAGAAATCAGTCAATTTAAAGAAGACAGTAACGAGTGCTATACACAGCTCAGTACAGTCCATGCGGGATTCATAAAGCAGTTGGAGTATTTAAATGAGTGGATTAATACATCCCGTACCGAAATCGATGACATAGCTGTAAAAAATGAGTCAAAACTACTCGAAATCATCAACATTCAAGGCATTAAAATCATCGAGCTGAACGGCAAGGTCACGTACCTAAATGACATCATTGAGTACTTTGATGCGAAGCTTCAACTTCTTAAAAGACGTGCAAAATTGAGGGAAAATGACGAAAATTACGTGACACAATTTGAGGCACTCAAAAGTCAGATGGACATCCTTAAAATCCTTATGTACTCAATGTTTGGACTATTTGTGGCACTAAAGCTCATCATCATCTGCAAATGGTGCTCTGGTACGCGATCAGCACGTCACATAAAGCCACAACATGAAGAAATTGAAATGACATCAACAGTAAAGTCCAATGAGACATCCGTCCGGTACCGTAACATCGATAGTGACTCAACGAAAGCAGCATCAATTACCGGTCGACAGTATTCAAGTCAGTTCCATAATTCAGCATGTGGCACCTTACCCAAAACATCCAATGTGAATTACAGCAACATCCACAAGCCAGCCAGTCATTATGAGTCGCAGATTTATGACAAACCCGAATTTGATGATTCAAATGTAAATCCACAGCAACAGCTGAATGACTTCAACTATCCACCGCCACCTGATGACGTCATTTACAGCAATACAGAAGACATTTACTATGATGAGTTTAATGATGGATTGACAGACGATATTGATGTCATTTACGATAATGTTGATTGTGGACCAGCAGGTGTGTTAACAAGAGTTTCTAGAATTCCTGTTCTTAAGAGATTTCGGGAATCGAGAATGAGAAATTCGGACGTGAAAAGGATACCGTAAATGGAATTATAGCTGCATGTAAGGCTTAGAGCTTTAAAGAAGTCGTGTTGTTTAGTTTTATACAATGTTGTTCAAACTGTGTGTCGTGGATGTCATCTAAGGTGTGTCACGGTATGCCTGAGTGTGTCATGGTGTGTCATGGTGTGCAAACGTTTGGACAACACTGCTTTAATATAATTAGGACCGTTTACTTTTTACGTAGCGTTGTTAAATGATGAAAGACGGATCTTGAAGATTAGGGTCGACTTTGCTATAGAGAAGAACGAAGAATAGAAGGGGTCAAAAGGTAAATTTTTCGCGTTACGTAACAGTTGAACGATCCCATTTACTAATTATTATTTTTCCAAATTCTCAAAATTAATTTTACATTTTTTTCTTCTTTTATTTACAGTTTATAGAAATTTCATGTGATTCTAAGTTTGGAGGATGGGAGAAGGGGAGAGGGGTAAAGGAGAAGGAGGTATGAAGCAGCAGGAGGAAGCAGAGGGAGGCGTAAAAGTGGAAGAAGGGGATGGGAGCAGGGGAGCAAGAGGGAGGAGAACAAGTGGGAGGGGAGCTGGGGAGCAGGAAGTAGCAAAGGAATGAAATAGGAGTAAAGCTCAGTCAACCTAATAGCTTACTAACCACATTCAGCCGCATATACCCGCATAATCACCGCTTATGACCACAAAGCATTACACATCCCACATCCCATAAATAATTCATAAATGAGTAAGTAAGTAATATCACTAGAAGTAAGAATATAACATGATATATTAATATGAATAGCATAGATAATAAGAATAAATATGATGAATATAATAATGTTGAGTAATTAGAGATTAAAGTCATGTTGAGGTCCAGTCATGCAATGTTCACGTGATTCATCCAAATCAAGTCCATCAAGTACATCAATTCAATCGAGTCAATCAAGTCCATTCCAGTCCAAATTCAAGTAGATGATGATAAGTACAAGGATGAACCAAAAGTGCAAAAAAACACCGAGCAGCACTGACTTTTAATAATCTTAAATAAATTTAGTTTTTTAATTTGTGATGTGTCTTTTAATTTTGATTGGAGCTGATTTGAAACTTTCAGGTGTCTATGGCTGTAATAATAGGGTAGAGTTGGATGTCGACTTAAAAGGCTAAGATTTTTGTTTTTAAGCTGGACATGTTGGTGTCGAGTGTGCCTTAAACAGCATACAGCTGAGCTTTATTTGAAAATTCCAAAACATCACTTTTGTTAGCTGTTTCAAGCTTATTCATGCTCACTTCATTAGTAATGCTGTGTCATGCATGTTGACTTATAGCTGAATTTGTTTATAATGTTGTCACTGGCCCTTGTTTGAGCATTCCTAATGATGTCTAAGTTTGTCTTCATGCTGCTCATCTTAATGGTGTCCTACTCCCAGAATCCTGCCAACCCTTAAGTTCTGTCCAAGTAGCCACAATCTTGACTAAATTGATTGTCAAATTATTCAAATTTTATTCAAAAATCATCAAAATTATCAGCAATTTTTCCATTAAAAACCACGTGACAAAAATCACGTGTCACATCCTTTAATTACACTTTTTATTCCATGAACCCAAAACGTGTGCAGCTGAACGAAAATTTCCCTCAAATTTTTTACATTGTGCGGCTTCATGCGGACGACAGGTAAACAAAATAAACCTGCAAGTTTTCATGGCTGACGTCATTAAAATTTTGTTATTTTCATCTCAGAATTGCATTTTATTGGACTTTGTTTTTTGTCTCTTTCGGACATGTGTAGCTGTGCTTAATGAGATTGTCATGTCGGAGAGAATTTTTTTGTTAGAATTTTTCTGTTGCTTCTGCTCTCGAAAAGCAGCTGTGAGTTGGAAAAAAAATTGAGAGAAAATTGCACATTTTATGGACGGCATGCGCAGAAGTTGATGAGATGAATTGATTGTTGGCAAGGATGGGAAGAATTTTGTCAATTTTGTCAATTTGGTCAATTTTGTCAATTTGGTCAATTTGGTCAATTTGGTCAATTTTGGTCAATTTTGTCAATTTTGTCAATTTTTGTCAATTTTGTCAATTTTGTCAATTTTGTCAATTTTGTCAATTTTGTCAATTTTGTCAATTTTGTCAATTTTGTCAATTTTGTCAATTTTGTCAATTTTGTCAATTTTGTCAATTTTGTCAATTTTGTCAATTTTGTCAATTTGGTCAATTTGGTCAATTTTGTCAATTTTGTCAATTTTGTCAATTTTGTCAATTTTGTCAATTTTGTCAATTTTGTCAATTTTGTCAACTTTCAACATTCTCAACATTCTCAACATTTTCAACATTTTCAACATTTTCAACATTTTCAACATTTTCAACATTTTCAACATTTTCAACATTTTCAACATTTTCAACATTTTCAACATTTTCAACATTTTCAACATTTTCAACATTTTCAACATTTTCAACATTTTCAACATTTTCAACATTTTCAACATTTTCAACATTTTCAACATTTTCACCATTTTTCAAACTTTTTCAATTCAACATCAGTGTCCACCCTCTGAACAATTCTCTCATTGTTCTATTCTCTCCCTCTCTCTCTCTCACTCAATTCTCTCTTTTCTCATTTAAATCAAGACAAAAAAGAATTTTTTTCATTGAGAAACAAATTTTTCAGTCTGAGTCATCATTTGTTTACGGCCGCGTAAGTGAGCAAAAGTCTTTTATTTTAATTTATTTAAAATTTTCACAAAAAAAGCAATTTTTTCAAAAAATATCCAAAAAAAAGTTTTTCGGTCTTTAAATGCCTCGAAATTTCATCCAAATGAGTGAGTCAGCAAATAATTCAATACAAGAAATATCTGTGGTTGATGTATATGATTTAGCAAGTGACATTGGTAAAGAATGTGAAAAAATTATTGATGCATATGGAACCGACACGGTGAAGGTAAGGGAAACTTTATGATTGTGAGAGTGTGTGTGTGTGTGTGACGGAATTGATTTAAAGGAAATTACGGAAGTGCTCAGCATATTAAGGAACAACTTTTTATTCAAATATCCGAAAATGGAATTGAGTTAGACAAGGGGTGGACAACCTTATGGTTGTTGTGGTACATATTGATAGTGTAAAGTTGGAACTAAAACTGCACACGACATACGGTTTATGACATTTTCAAGTTTATTGGTCACAGACTGTTCAAGACTGAGCTAGATGGAGGGTGGAATAGGATTTGATGATGGAACTCCAAATCTCTTACCCATTATCCAACCCCCAACCCCACTTGTCCAAACCCAACCCCCAACCCTACTTCCCCAACTCTCAACTCCCTCCCTCTCCTCACTGCCATTCCCTAACTCTCCCACGACCTCCTTCCGACTACTCTAGTCACCTACTGCCCCAATTCCTCCAACAAACTCCGATTCCCTCCCTCACCCCAACCCCGAGTCCTCAATTCCTGACCTCCACATTCCTGCTTACCCTCTCTCCGACTAGAGAGGTCTCCCCAAATAGGTAGGTCCCTTCTCTCTTTCCTCGTCCCTTCTCCCTCCTTCCTTCCAGCATCCCATACAATGAAAAAAGCTGCTTTTTTTGTGATGAAGTCTGACAGATTGTGTCTGTGCAAATGGAGATAAGGAAAGTTTTTTTTAATTTGTTTAAATGTGTCACGACAAATAAAAAATTTCATTTTTTATCGACCGGAATTTTCATTTTTATGTTTTTTTGGGGAAAATGTTGATGACTGGATATGGAAATTTTTGTGGTGATTGTTTTGCATTAGTTGTGATGGGGATGCTAAGTTATTGAGTTACGCAATTAAGATGGGATGGAGTGTTTTGGGGATGTCTCGTGCAATGGGTGAGGTCAAGCCAGCTTAAGTCAAGTTTATTAAAGTCAAATCTACTTAAGTCAAGTCAACTTGCATCAAGTCTACTTGACTCAAGCTAACTTGACTCAAGGTTACTTGAGTCAGTTCAAGACATTCTCTTAACATTCTAGAAATAAGATCTTTCTACATCACTTCCATATCAATCATCATCTTGTTCCAAAATCCATCCAAGTCTCATGTGTATGCTGATAATTTATTAATAGTTATGATAAGGAATATTTATGTGATGTAGCAGAGCTGAATGCCTCTTATGGACTATTTTTAAACATTTCTTTTTTTTTGTTCATTATTGCCTGCATAAATTATTCACAATCATGTCTTATTCCTTCAAAAATAAGAAGCTTTTCTTAAGGCTTTATATGATTATTGTAAGAACAAATTTTTTGATGCTTCAAGACTGATTGTATCTAGCTGTGACATTAACAAGGATAAAGACGATGACAAAGGAATTGGATTGGAAAATTTGTCCAAAATTGCTGATTGTCAAGTGGAATTTTCCATGATATTATTGAGATTGTAATTAGTTGCTGGGATGTTACAGGGTAAGGGATGTGGGAAAAGGAGTTGAGGGTCAACTCCTAATCCATCCCTGCCTCACTTCCCTCTCCCTTGTTCTGGTTAGTACCTTGGAGCGTAACAAAGGCTGTTTGATGTTTAACCGGTCGATTATGCAGTTTGAACCGAGTGGCCAACTTGAGTCAAGCCCACTTGAGTCAAGCCTACTTGAGTAAAACCTACTTGAGTCATGCCAACTTGAGTCAAGACAGTTCGAGTCAACCCAACTTGAGTCAAGGCTATTTAAGTCAAATCCACTTAAATCAAGTCAAATTGAGTTAAGTCTACTTGAGTCAAGCTTTTTGAGTCAAGCTTACTTGAGTCAAGCTTACTTGAGTCAAGTCTACTTGAGTCAAGTACTCGAAAGTTCGATTCCGATTGAGGTAAACAACTCAACTTCCACAACTCCTTAACAATTCCATCAAATTTACATAAAAATAATTAAGCTACTGCTTCCCAACATTACAGAATCCATACATTTATGCATCATAAGTATGGAAGCTCGAAAAGTGTCAATCCAAGTGTCATCATTACACGACTGTTCAGACAAGAAGTGATGAAGGCATTTAGTTATACACAGCGATGTCCAACAGCGAAGAAGTAAATGAAATGTCTTAATGATTGATGTGATGTTAAGGGTTATGAGTTGGGTGGCTGGGATGATGATGACTGGGAAATTTTTGAAAGTTTTCCGAATTTTTCGAGATTTTTAATGAATTTTTCCGAAATCTTCATAAAATTTTCCAAATTTTCACGAGTTTTCCATCAATTTTCCTAGTTTTCCCGTATTTTTCATAAATTTTTCTGGGTTTTTCCAATTTTTCAAAGAATTTTCCGTTAATTTTTCAAATTTTTCGCGATTTTTCACCAAATTTCTGTCCATTTTCCAAATTTTCTAGAATTTTTCATCAAAATCTTCGTTAATAGACCGAATTTTCCGATTTTTTTTAAGGAATTTTTCCAAATTTTCCATGGATTTTCTCCATTTTTCACAAATTTTCCCCACAATTTCCTAAATTTTCCTGAATTTTAACAAAATTTTTCCGAATTTTCCAATATTTTCATGATTTTCCACAAAGTTTTCCTTTAATTTTCCACAAAATTTAAATCTTCAAGATTTTCCCAAAAATTTCCCATATCATCCCTCAACCTTACTATAGCCACCCTATACCGTCATCCATATCAAGTCTAAAGGTTGTATCTATCAGACGTACGCAAACAGTGCAACAATGTAGGCATGAAAGTGACAAGAATGAAAATGAAAAATTGTCTCGTAATAGACTTAACAAGCTGTTCGTGAGGTAAATGCTAAAGATTGTTATTAGCAAATAGAAAGAAATGCTTCCGATGTGGATTAAGTTAGTGTTTGTGACATAAAGGAAGTAACTGTTGATGACTTTGTAAGTAAGCGTGTTATATGATTTGGAATGGAATGGATTAGAAGGAATTGGGGGTTAATGGGGATGATGAGGGTTGGTTAAGGGATTGTCCTTGGTATTAAATTGAGATTTTCTGGTTGAGGACCTTCTATATACCGTATATCATTTAACATATCCTCTATACCCAACAACCTAAGCCCAGGGTGGCCTAGAAGAAAAAATCGGTACATTTTGAGGCTTTGTCGGGACACAGCAGCAAGGTAGAAAAGTAAAACAGCGTCCTGACACAATACAGCACATGATCGCCATACCTTTACCCTTCCCTTCAAAACCCCATCATCACACCTCCAAATAACCTAAACCCACGTCAAAAATGCCCCCTCACCCTCTCACCCCTCCCCAAATTCCTGCAATCAATTTTATATCAAATTAAATACATCTCATAAAAATTAAATTTAATCATCGAGTCTAATTAAATCATTTGCACATCACAACATTGATTACTAAGTCACGATATGACTAACAAAGCATAAATGATGCGATAATTAAAAAGAGCTGATGAGAAATAGCGGTTGAATTGGGGATGATTGGGCAGTTATGTCATGTGTAAGGGGATGTTACTTACTTACTTACTTCCTTGGCTGGGGCGCACGTGGGCCGATTGCCGCGCATTTGGAATGTCTAAAGACTCTATTCTTAGAATATTCGGTTAAGGGGTGTGAGTTGGGGTTAGTAAGATTGTGATGGAGTGGATGTTGTGGCTGACGATTATGATGTACAATGGGTACCTCAATAGGGATAGGAATCGCTTTTAGGTACCGGTTCTGTCCAATTTTTTACATGGCAAGTGATTACGTGGAAGATTAAAGTATTCATGGAAAGAAGCTGTCGAAAGAATTGGAATAGGTAATTGGCAAGCGGTAGCCAGCGATAGAGTCAGCTTCAGGCACCGACTGAGCGAGGCCATGGATTACACTCGATGTATACGGTACCAGGGAAGTAAATAAGTAAGAGTCATTCTGAATCATGAAAGTCCGAGCTATGTGCAGGGATATGTCTATTAAAAGATAGAGGAAAAGCCTATCCAAACCACCTTGTCTGAAGGTTGGCAGTTCCACAATAAGACTAGAGTTGTTTAGGGCTTACAACCGACCATTTCCGAAATCAACTTATTCAAAGAAAGCAACATAAGGTGCAGTGAGTAAGTAGGAATAACAGTGAGCAGGAAGGACATGGACTCAATTCCACCATTTCCCTAACTTCCGTACAATCCCCATTCCTTGTTTACGAATCAACAACAAAAAAAGACTTATGTTGACTTAATCGCAATCTTGTTTAATTAAATGATGTAGCCAGCGGATTGTGAGAAATGAGAATTAAGGAAATGCGGGATGTTGTGGGACGAGAAATGGAAGTGAAAAATGATTTTGTGGATTTATGTTTACAGACTTGATTTATTGGCTGTGTATTTGTGTGTCTTGAAGGAGAAAATTTTGTTGTGGTCAAGAATGGATAATTAATGGATAAATAATGAGTTGAGCATGGTTGTTTTCTATAAATCACTTAAATTTAGGTTTGATAAGGAAAATGAGACACCTGAAATGTTTTTGGGATAAATTGGCATTGAGTCAAGGATTGGATTGACATTTTTAATGGAAATTATTGATAAGCTTAGAAGTGATTTGAGGATTGGGAAGAGGTTAGTTGATGGTTTTATGGTCAATTTTTGATTGGGTTGAATAGCACAAGCTGGTTGATCGATCCATAATCCGGGATCAGACTGACGTGACTCTGACATAGCTTTAAGTCGATTATTGTACCATTTGAAGGTCCATTGGTAGCCATATGGATGACACCTGAAGGTTTCTGCCATTTAGCCATAATAAGAGAGCTTTATTGGATCCTCAAAAGCTACATGATGGAGACTCCTTCATTTGCGTCCCTCGGCATTCCATATGAACCCATCCTCCTCTATGACACTCACTAAACACCTCACTTCATTCCCAAAATCAGCCAATTCCAACAAGAACATCCAAAAACATCCAAAAAAAAAACAATAACAAAACCTATCAAAATAATTGCATGCATGCCTAAGTCCCAGATTGTTTTCTCAACCAAAACTATAAAAAAATTCCACAACAAGCACACAAAAAATTTTCATTCAACCTTCGTTTTAATTTCTTTACAAAACAGAACTTTTTCCAGCATGAACTACAAATGGATGTTGTTTTTCATATACATAATCAGTGATGGGCAACCTGAGTGATTCGAAACACTCATATCATACTTTTTTGAAATTTCATGAATCGTATGGCGTGTGCGGTTAAGATCGAGGATTACTAGCAGAGTTGGCAGGACTCAAATGTGGATGCAACTCCAAAAAAAAGTGGAGGCCGACACCATAAAGTCCATACTTTTAGGACTTTTGGAGTCCGGTACCAAAGTACTGCTAACTCTGATTATCACTAACGTGTGCCGCGAAGAACAAAAGGTTGTCCACCACTGATATACAAAATCATAGAATTGTAGAGAGTGAAATGGAGAAGTAGAAGTTTTGCAAGGTTTAGTTACTGTAGAGGAGTTTTGTGGTTATTTTTAATAATGTAGTTAATTAAGAGAAGTAGTTAATTGAAGGATGGAGGGTTGGGTAGGAGTTTGGGGATGTTATGAGTATTGGATGAGAGTTTGGAGGTATTGTGAGTGTTGAGGTATGTGTTGGAGGACTTATTTGGGTATAATACTCGATAATAAAAGGGTAACGTCATCCAGAGTTGGTAAGGACTCCGGAAATCTAGATCGACCAGACTCAAATTGGATTCCCAGGTTGAACTCCAACGAAGCCAAGACTCTATTAGAGTCGGACTACAAAATAGGGTCCTACCAACTCTGAGGTCCGTTTGGTGTCTGAGCTGAGTGGCATTTAGGGTTTCCGAGTCATATTTAGATAAAATTTGCTTGTTCGGTAGCAGAGTCTCTTTTACCGAGTGATTAGGGAACAGTCCGGATATCCTTGTGATGACAGGAGCTCAATTCCTAACAGATATCGATAAGAGCGTAGCCAGAGGAACCTTTAAGGGCAAAATTCCAATTTTCGCAATTTTCTTAACAGTTTCTTACCCAAGAACCAATCCAAACTACCCCAATATACCCAAGTCATCAACCCTAGAACATCATCCACACCTCAACATTAAGTCACCCATCCATAAAGTTAAGAACAATACAAAACAAAAAAAAGTTTTATTTTTATCATCCAACAGTAAAAAAGGCTCACATTTTGCAATGACGCAATCTTTATCATTTCTCAGTGAATGTCAAGGACATACAGTCAATGCAGATGTAAAACATTTTTTGCAATTTTTCTTCATTTAGGAATGAAAAATTATCAGCGATTTTCTGTTGGATATCCTTTAAATTTCATGAGAATAAAGATTAATGAATATTTTTATATTATTATTTTTGGGACCGCACTTGAGGCTTGTTGTGGATGCTGATGTTGATGAAATTTGTGTAATATTTGATGGGACCTGCTGTTGATGGATGTGCTGATGGAAGTGAATTTTTTTTTGTTATTTTGGGAGAAATTTTTATTAATTTTTTTGGGTATTTTGGGTGTGGGTGGAAAGGATGGGAGATGGTGGTGGGATGAGAGTTGGGGTATGGGGGATGTAGAGGATTGAGCACTAAATGTTACTTCCTTCGTCTCAATTTTGGCTTTGAGCTTGTTCAAGTTACATCAAAATTGGACAATTTTGGCATTTTTTGGGATTTTTGTTCAATTTTTTAGGATTTGTATGAATTTTTTTGACATTTTTGTGAATTTTTTGTCAGTTTTCGTTGATTTTTCGGCAACTTTTGTTAATTTTTGTTGAATTTTGAGCAAATTTTCTCAAATTTTAATTATTTTTGTGCATTTTTTCCTTCAATTTTTGAGGAATTTTGTGGATTTTTGTGAATTTTTGGTAAATTTTTGGTCAGTTTTTGTACATTTTTTGGCCATTTTTGGCAAGTCTTGACTAAATTTAAACACATTTTCACATAAATCGACTTCTATCCCAAATTTAAGCCAGCCATTTAAATTTTCCACCCTAAACAATCCCCATAAACCTAAAAAATCTACCAAAAATTAATCAAAATTTAGCTCATAAATCATAAAATTCCAACAACAAATTTCCCTCCCAAAACTCCAAACCCTTTACTATCCTATATCTTATATATTATATCATATTTCCCTATCTACTCAAATCTCATTCATTTAAAGGTATCAATAACATCTAAGCATCAATATTTATTTATGATTTTCAATGATATATATATGAAGAATGTGAAAATTGAAATGGAAAATAAAATGATTTGATATTAATAAGGTGATGGAAAGGAAGAAGTAAATGATAAGTAAATGATTATTTCTCATCGAATGCCTTTTGTGTCATTTTTTGAGTGATTTTTTTGTGATAGTAAATTGGATGATTTTTTGAAGGAATTGATGAGAATTGAAGATTAAAAGATGTGATTTAGGGATCATGTATTGTGTCTATTTAGGAGCTGTAAATGTAAAATGTATTTTTGGGGTTAGACGATTTTTGGAAATTTGAAGGTTTTTCTTATGATTTTGTACGAGATTTATAGCCAGGGTCAGGTATTATTGCAAATCGTAGAAATTGTTATTTTTAGGATTTTTTACAATTTTTTATTTGCAAAAAGAATCCAAAAAATTTAAAAAAAATCACAATTTTAACTACTAATTCTCGAGACAGAGACCAAGACCGAAACTTCCCGTGCAGCAAAGTTGGCAGGACTCCAATATGGAGGCGTTTCAAGTGCAGTCCGGACGCTACAAAGTCCTGATTTTTTGAACTTTTAGAGTCCGGACTCCAAAGTCCTGCCAACTCTGCCGTGCAGTTCCGATCTCGGTATCAGCATCAGCTACTCTTAGTTAGTGACTAACCCTTAATTCATTAACCACCATCATCCAATGCCACTATGCATCACTTAATATGTGCCAGTAATTCTCATAATAATCATCTCCTACCATGTAATATCACTAAACTTCCCTCTAAATCATCATAGTTGATGAATAATCTGAGAATAATTTATGTGACACTATCAATCTGTTTACTCATACAACTTTCTATGTCGACTAACCGAGTGACAAATTTGTTTTTTTTTTTTTTTTGGCATTAGACACGAGTCAAATTAAGATTACAATAGTAAAGATGAATAAAATAGAATCATAAATGCACGGGTAGCTGGTGAAATTATTAGAATGTCTTTTGGTGTCGTTTTAATCTCTAATAAGCAAAAAGAATGCCCTCAAGAGTTTGCGAACCTTAAAAACACTAGATGAGCATGCTCATGAGCGTTATTCTCACTTTATGCGGCTCTTGAGATCTTGAAGAAATTGCCTTCTTGGGTGCTTAACGCGGTTAAGGTTTAAAGTCTCAGACTGTCGTCACTCATTACATAATGCTCTTAATTTTGATTGGAGTCCAAAAGAAAATTTTTTGAAGACTGTACCGCTCGGATTGCTTCATTCATTTATTTCAAATAAAATCTTCTGTGTATATCCATAACTCACATTTTATTGCCTTCTCATTTGTAATAAAAATGTAACAATGTACAACACAGTTGACCAAATTGTAACAATAAACATTAAATATCCTTTTTCTATTGCAATTCAGGTGTGTATGAAGAAGCGTAATCGAGACAGCTTGGGCCTCTTGTGGGAGGGCCTTGACAATAGTATTTTTTGTCAGTTTGAGGTTTTTAGTGGATTCAAATTTCTTATTGAAAAATTACAAATAATTACAAATTAAAGGATCGATGGTATTCAATTTCAATACTGTCGGACTTTGGAATTCAATTAAAGTCCAATGGAGTCAGACTACCTGGTAATGCCTCGATTTTAACTAATTTTCGAAACAATCCTGGAATATCTCAACAAGGGCGATTCCTACATCTGCTGAGAATTCTGAACATTTGTAGTTCTCCCCTAAATGCACCTCTTCAGCTACAACATCAATCCCAGACCATTCCATTACTTTCCCTCCATTTCTACCTTTCCTATATGTCATTTATGTTTACAATGAAATTGGGAAAAATAAATTTTTATTTGTAAAACTTTTTCTCGTAGAATGTCTGAAATGGAAGATATTTTGGACATATTTTGTGGATGCCTGAAAATGTATTTTTGTCCACAACAATCTCTGTTGCTCCATTTAAAGGTCATTTTAAGCATTAAATATCACATTTCATCCATGAAAATATAAAAAAATATTTAATTGAGTCATAATAAATTCATTTAAATTAATTGGAAAAATTAAATGGACTTGAAAAAAATGTCATCAATTAAAAATAGCTGGTTGTGCCTGCCTGTGTTCATTAAAGTTGCACAACAATTATCTGTAAAGTCATGGAATATTTTTTATTGATCCCCGCCGAATCATTTGCAAGTCGATGTGAAAATTGCAAGCTTTTGAATGGATATTGATTAAAAATTTATCGGAATCGACTCGATGATGTGTTTTGACTGGGCTTGACTGTTGAATATTTGATGACCTTTTTTAAGAGCTTTATGGTGAATTTTTTGGATTGAACATGTTGTTGGGATATCTGAGGTATCTGCTTGATTTTAAGGGTTGATGACTCAATTGAGGTGAGTAAGGTGAGTGAGGTGAGTCTGGTGAGATTGGTGAGTTTGGTGAATGAGGTGAGAATGAGGTGAATGAAGTAAGTGAGGTGAGAGCAAAATGAGAGTGAGGTGAGAGTGAGGTGAGTGAGGTGAGTTAGGTGAGTTAGGTGAGAAACAAAAAAGTTTGCCCACTCCTGCGCTCATGCCATCCACAGCTAAATACCAATAAGCCTCAAAATCCACTTCAATTTCACTCAGCACTTCCAACATTTTAATTTTTTCTAGGTGAGTGAGGTGAGTGAGGTGAGTGAGGTGAGTGAGGTGAGTGAGGTGAGTGAGGTGAGTGAGGTGAATGAGGTGAGTGAGGTGAGTGAGGTGAGTGAGGTGAGTGAGGTGAGTGAGGTGAGAAACCTTACTATATATAGTCATTAATCTTTACTTCCTTTTTTTACTCTCTTTACAGTCATTAATTCCGAAATGCATTACTGCTTTGGAAATGCTTGAGGCATTTGCCAGCGAACGTGAAATAGTTGCAAGTGAACTACAGGATTTAAATGCTAAAATTCTCAAATTAGAGAATGAAAAGGTTGAACGATCTGAGTCACGGAAGCGTTTTGAGAAGGTAAGGATGATGATGATGTTACCCTGTGTCTCTCTGTGTCTCTTTGTGTCTCTCTGTGTCTCCCTGTGTCTCTCTGTGTCACTCTGTGTCTCTCTGTGTCTCTCTGTGTCTCTCTGTGTCTCTCTGTGTCTCTCTGTGTCTCTCTGTGTCTCTCTGTGTCTTCATGTGTCTCTCTATGTCTCTCTGTGTCTCCCTGTGTCTCTCTGTGTCTCTCTGTGTCTCTCTGTGTCTCTCTGTGTCTCTCTGTGTCTCTCTGTGTCTCTCTGTGTCTCTCTGTGTCTCTCTGTGTCTCTCTGTGTCTCTTTGTGTCTCTCTGTGTCTCTCTGTGTCTCTTTGTGTCTCTCTGTGTCTCTCTGTGCTTAAATTGATCAATTTCTAGTAACTTTTCACTTTATATCCTCCCCAGGAACTCGAAGCAATCGAAGAATCATGGCGCGAAGAGACCCGCGAACTCCTCGAAGCCATAAGTCGCCTCCAAGACGAAAACCGTCGTCTCGAAAAGGAACGCAACACATCAACACCATCAAAAGCCAATTCACCAAATCGTACACAAATTGAAGATTTTCATTTAATTCAAAAGCTTAAAGAGCAAGTCGACAAACAACGAACAGACATGAAGAACAAGGAAATGGACATAGAAGAAAAGAGCTGCTTAATGGACACAATGAAATCAGAAATTGAGCGACTAAAGTCAACATCATGTGAAACGAAACGAAAATCAAAAATAATGCAGGCACAAGTAAAGACATTATGTGAGGAACGTGCTGACTTTTTGGCAAAAATTCAGGATCAACATCGTGAAATGATGTCGTTAAAGAAGCAACTTGGTATTGTTGAAAAGGAAAGTGAGGAACTAATGTCGCCGGTCGATGACGAGGAACACAAGCCAAGATTTACAGTTGCTGAACTTAAAGAGGTGCTGGCTGAACGAAATGACCTTAAAAAGCGTGTTAATGACCTTGAGGAGGAACTGGTCAACTTCCGACCACCAAATCCACCGCCACCGACAGCAACAGCTGATATAAAGTCACCAGAAATTCCACAATCTTCCATAATGACTGAGAGTATTTATGATCCATATGATCTTCCGGTACAAGGACCATTACCGCAGGAACCGAGTGATGCACCATGGAAAAAGTCATCGACTGGGTCATCGGGAATTAGGAAATTGTAAGGACATTAAATCAGAGTTGCGAAACAGACTCTAAGTGTGATACACGTGACACATGTGACACCTATGACAATTATGACACATGTGACACTTGTGACATTTGTGACACATGTGACATTTGAAAAACGTGTGACACTTGTGACATGTGACATTTGTGACACTTGTGACATCTGTGACACTCGTGACATCTGTGACACCTTGTGACATCTGTGACACTTGTGACATCTGTGACACTTATGACATCTGTGACACAATTGACATTTGTGACACCTGTGACACTGATGACCATGTAACAGGCAAAAACCGTATAAATTCTTGGTAATTTGTAGGGTTTTGAAAGAAAATCCATACAAATTACAAAACATTTGTACGGTTTTTGCCTGTCACAGCTGCCTGTTCTGCAACTCTGAATGAAATTCATAAATTTTGACTAACTTTTTAACATTCTTTTTCTCATTTTAGCTTCCGCAAGTTATTCTCTGAAAATGACACAGCATTTCCACGATCATTTACCATTTCCACTTTGACAAAAATGGCGCTATCGGGACCGCAAAGTGATATTAGTATTTAAAGATAATTTATTAGAAAATTTAAATTTTTTTTGTAGAATTATTGTTTGATTGTTATGATCGTAGACTTTAGGATTGATAATGATGGTTTTTTGGTGACTATTTGGGTGTTGAGAGGTGATTCTTGGTGTGAGTTAGGGGATGGTTAGGTTTCTAGGGGACATGACGGTCGTAAGGAGGCTTATTGGCCTGTAAGGGACGTGATGGTCGTTATTAGACGTAATATGGTCGTTAAGGGACGTAATATGGTCTGTAAGAGAACTTAATGGGTCAATAAAAGGCTTAATTGATCTGTAAGGGACGTAACGTGTCTGTAAGGAACATAAGGGTCTGGATGGAACGAATAGGGACTGTTTGGTACGTACAGGTTCTGTAAGGGACGTAACAATTGAACATCAAACAGACCATTAATTAGAAACCCAATAACTTCACCAGTTCAACCCACCAGTAATGATCCATAAAGACCAACTTAAAGCTAGTCACAGTAAAAAACATCATCTAAAATATGTAAATTATGACAAATACTCAATATCATCATGAGAAAAACATGATCAAGTATTATTATTAAAGATATATTTAAAAGTTACACATTAAAGTAGCAGAAAAAAGACAAAAAATATTTCAATTGGCAGCTTTAAAAGCGATTGATTTCTTCCAGAAGGTGAATGCTCGAGTGGCATGCTGTTCATTATGTTACTGTAGAATGAAAACAAGTGTTATTATGTCGATTTTACTAAGTTAGGATTCCGAAATGTCTTTAAAAACTGGAAATGTCGACTCTTTGTCGATTTGATGTAAAATTCGAGGAAATCAGACGGAAAGTAAGAAACTTAAAGTTCATATTAACAGCAGTTTATCAATATCATAATGACCATGGTATGTCACTAGAGCTGAATCACCAACAGTTTTGATAATGGACACCAAAATTGAGATTGAATTTAAACCCATGAAATCCTCTATTCTTCTTCAAATCATCAAAATTATCACTATCATGATGGAAATTTAGTGCCAATGACAAATACATTTTATTACAGAAACTAAACGAATTTTAATCACAATTGCACCAGAATAGCACAAGTCGGCTGATTAATCCAAGTTCTGTCTATAAGCAAGTATATTTCTGGCTTAGTCAGAATCATGCCTACCTGGTCTTAGATTTTGGATTTATAAGTCAATTTGTGCTATTTGCGTCAACTACTTAATCTTTTTATTATTTTCTTTTTGATTAAAATTTTCCACAATAGTTTCAATTTTGGATTAATTCATAAATGATTTTAATTTATCCATTCATGATTCATATACATTTAAAATTCTAAAAACTATCTAGTCTATTCTATACTGAATGAGATATAAAAGAAAAAAAAACTAACTTAGTGGGTCCAGAGATCTGATATGACGATAAATTAATGACAAAAAAAAATAGGAATTTTATTCATATTTCTTAGAGAAACTTTTTAGGAATCAATAAAATATAAAACAAAATATTCAAATTTATTAAATTAATTTTTTAAATTGTCAAAAAAAAAAATTTTAAATTAATTTATTAATTTTTAAAATCAAAGTTTTGATTTTCAAAATAAAAAAATTAAAAACTTTTTAAATTAGAAAAATTAAGTTTAAAAAATATAATTTTTAAAAATTTCTAAAATATATACTTTACTTTACAATTTTGACAATTTTGTTAAAATTTTTTTTAAAATTTTAACAAAAGTAGTAAATTTTTTTAAAAATTTTAAAATATTTTCCATTTTAAATGACAAATTTATTCCCAGAATTTCAACAACAAATCAACATAATTTCATTTTATACAGACTTAGTACAGGAAGACATCAACAGACAAAATCTAAAAAGACATAGAAATCCAAGCTTCTGATTTAATATGAAAATTGCTGTACAAAAGCTTGTTTTTGTAATTGAAAAAAAAAAAGTCAAGAAACCTCAAAAAGTCAAATTTTGTGGAATTCCAATACTAAGTCTTTTTACAAAAAAAAAGAAGAAAAAGAAAAAAATGTTAAAAGTTGAGACTGTAGAAAAATATCAATTAAAATTCAAATATCAAATAAACAAAAAAAAATAATTAAAAGTGAAATATTCCAAATTTGAATATTTTTACTTTTTAAAATAACAAATAAATTATCCTCATAATCATATCCATGTGTATTGTAATACATTTTACAAAAACTCTAAATTATTCAGTAGTGAGTTATGTCGAAAAGGGGAACTTAAATTTTTTTAAATTTTCTTTTTTTTAATTTTTTTAATTTAAAAAAAATTTAGTTTTTAAAAATTTTTTTTAATTTTTGTGAGCTTTTTTTTAAAAAAAAATTCAATTTCTTTTAAATTATTTTTATTTAATTTTTAATTTTTTTTTTTTAATTTCTATATTTTTTAATTTGATTGAAAAATTCAAAAGTATTTAAAAAACTTTAATAAAATCATTTAAAATTCAAAATTTTTTTTAAATTTCCATTTAAATCTTCGTTAAAAATTCCAATAATTCCAAAATATCAATAGAGATTTTATATAGAAAACCAAAAATAAAATAAAACTAAAAATTTGCTCCAATTTACTTATTTACTAGAATTGTTGAACAGCAAAGAAATTTCTTTTGAAACTAATAAAAAAACAATAAAAAAAATGTTGTGAAATGAAAAAAAAAAAATCAATTTTTATTAAAAAAAGTAACAATTTGCCGTGACCAGGATTCGAACCTGGGTTACTACGGCCACAACGTAGGGTCCTAACCACTAGACGATCACGGCTTACTGTTGGCAATTGTTTCTTGCTGATGAATGCTTTTGGATTAATAGACTATTTAAAGCACAACTGGAACGAATTGTATTTTGTTGTTATGCTTGAGTAGATGTTGAATAAGAAGTGATGTCGATGGTAATTGCTAATTTCAGATGAATTGTTGCTTGTTGAATGCAATGTGATGGTTTAGATGTGTTATGGCTGTCGAAGAATAGTCAAATTAAGAGTCCAAGTGACAGAGTTGCTATGAGATGACTAAATGACAAAGAGACCAAGACACCATGTAACCATGTGACCATACAAGCAAGCGACCAAAAGACTATGTGACCATGAAACCATGAGACCAAATGACTGATCGGCCATGAGACCATGTGACTTAGTAACTATTTGGCATTTTACTATGTGACAAAGACATGAAATGATTAAGTGACCAAATGACCAAATGACCATGTGACAAAGAAACCAAATGACTAAGTGACCATGTGACAAAGAGACCAAATGACTAAGTGACCATGCGACTAAGAGACCAAATGACTAAGTGACCATGTGACAAAAAACCAAATGACTAAGTGACCATGTGACAAAGATACCAAATGACTAAGTGACAATGCGACAAAGAGACTAAATGACCATGTGACAATGACACAAAATGACCATGTGACCATGTGACCATGACACAAAATGACTAAACAACCTAATTTTCCAAACTCTAAAACCTTCCAAAGCCCTGAATTCTTTCTCTCTGCCTTCTTTAATCTTCCCTGATATCATTTCACGTGTAAATCACTTGACTTAGTCCATTCTACCATTTTCTATGATATATTTCTTATCAACTATTTAATTAATTAAGTTACCTTATCGATAATTATTTAAGATCCCAGCATTAATATATGCCTATAAAAATGTCCAAAAAATCAGTCAATTCATTACTGCCTTAAATTTCTTTGACTAGACATGAAGCTCGTTCTGTTAATTTTAGTTGGTGTCATTTTCGGAGCACATTCAGCTCCTGTACAAGACACTTCAATCTACGGTGACGAACGATGGACAATAGCTCGCGATGGTGAAGGACGAATGCATCTTGTTGACTTGAATCCAATGGAAGTTGAGCCTGAAACGTTCTTTGATCCAAGTGCTGACATGTTCTTCCTGCTTTACACAAGATCAAATCCAACTGATGGACAACGAATCACATATAATGTACAAAGTCTTGGAAATTTCCGCAGAAATGGCAGCACACGAGTCTTAATCCATGGATGGACAACGTCATCAATGTCAACTGAGAATGTCTTTACCAGAAATGAGTTTTTGGCTCAGGGTGACCATAATGTGATTGGTGAGTAATATGTAGTTAAGTAGTGCAACAGTTGGAGCGACAGTTAGAGCACAGTCGTAGTAATGGTCTCAGTGACAGTCAGACTGACAGAGTGACAATCAGACAGACAGTTCCAGTGACAATCAGTCAGACAGACAGTTAGACATACAGTGAGAGCGACAGTCAGACAGACAGACACAGTCACAGTTAGAGAGACAGTCAGAGTAACAGTTAGGCAGACAGTTTGACTGACAATCAAAGCTACTGTCTGACAGACATTTAGAGCGACAGTCAATTAGGACCGTCAGTGCAATAGTCAGACAGACAGTCAGAGCAACAGTCAGAGTGACAGTTAGCATAACAGTCAGACATACAGTCATACTTCCTGAAATTTAGTCAATATTCTATAATTAATCAATCTCAATCTCATTTATTCAGCCGTCGATTGGAGTGTCGGTGCCAGTGCAAATTACATCACATCCAGGAACCGAGTCAGCTCAGCAGGTCAAGAAGTTGCTCGATTCCTTGACTTCCTTCACTCAAATGGCTTCATTCAATACAATCAAGTTCATCTTATCGGTCATTCCTTAGGATCACACGTAGCCGGTCATGTTGGCAAGAATGTCCAAGGTGGCAGAATTAGTGTCATTTTTGGAACTGACCCAGCTGGTCCATTATTCAATACCAATAATCCAGATCGTCTTGATTCATCAGATGCTGTCTATACTGAAGCAATTCACACAAATGCCGGAACTTTGGGTATCAGTGAGCCAATCACACATGCTGCATTCTATCCAAATTGGGGATCATCACAGCCTGGATGTGGCATTGATATTGGCGGAAGCTGCAATCATGCACGTGGTCCATTATTTTATTCAGAATCAATTCGTAGTGATCGCTTTAGGGCACGTCAATGTACTGGATATGACCAGATTGTAGCTAGAAATTGTCCCGGAACTGGAGTGACTGCTGTTATGGGCGGTGACAGTCCAAAATCATTACGCGGTGTGTTCTTTTTGGAGACAAATGCTGAAGCACCATTTGCAAGAGGCTAAAATTAGAAAATAATATTATTTTATATCTTATCAGGTCCTTGATTTGGACCGGGATTTGCTGTTAATTTGTAAATATTGATTGGAATTTGGGAAATAAATGCTTTTGAGTTTAATGGACTTTTATTAGTTTTTTGATAATGGAATTTTTTGTAGTTTACTGTTCAATTGATGTTCCAGGTCATTCTGTGGAATTTGGAAGCAAGTTAGTAAGGCATTTCGGGTGACCCACTGAATTGTCCATCAGGCTGTAACTTATGGAACCTAAAACAGAGGCCTATATCTCACACCAGCCAAAATTCCAGTCACACCAGATCCTGGACAATTTCTAGCAACAATATCCTCATATCCAGCACATTGTCTTGATCGGAATTGATCGCTGTTGACAGACTCAGAATAAAGTCTTGTAGCACGTCCATGAGCACATCCACCACCAATATCAACACCACAACCAGGCTGTGATGATCCCCAATTTGGATAAAATGCAGCATGTGTAATTGGTGCATCAAAACCTAAAGTTCCAGCATTTGTGTGAATTGCTTCGGTATAGAAGGCATCGCTGGTGTCAAGACGGTCTGGATTGTTGACATTGAACAATGGACCATTGGGTCAGTTCCATTAGCATACGTGCACCACTTTGTCATACCAGGTGACCCACTGTACCGTCCCAGTCATGTATCTACACCATACCCTCACTTTCCCATCCCATACCCTCCTACAACTCACAAATCAACCCCAACTGCAATCTTTTCTTATCTTAATTAATGATTACAGCTATCAAAAGCCTTTTATTATCATTATCGACTAAGAAAATTCCCAATAAAATACCTTAAACAACCACAAAAGTATGTAGAAGCAGTTTACTCTTCCTACAGACATGAAGCTTGTTTTGGTCATTTTTGCTCTATTTTGTGGAGGTAATTCATGTTAAGGCACTCAATTTAGTGGAATTTCCTCAATTTTACCTCATTTTCCAGCCTACGCGACTCCAATCCAACAGCCAGTCTTTACCGACTTCATCGAGCCTGAACGATGGACAGTAACAAAGGATGGTGAAGGCAACATGCGATTGATTGACTTGAATCCAATCGCAGCTGAACCAGAACCAGCATTTGATCCAATTAATGACATGTTCTTCTTGCTGTTTACAAGATCAAATCCAACAGTTGGACAAAGAATCACATTTGATGTCCAAAGCATTGAAAACTCAAATTTCAGACGTAATGCTGGAACTAGATTCTTAATTCACGGATGGGGATCGTCATCCAACTCTGGTGAGAATGTATTCACAAGAAATGAATTTTTGGCACGTGCTGACATGAATGTTATTGGTAAGTAAAGTTTGGGAACTTTTTGGATGTCCTCTAACCTCAAATTCATCCACAGTCGTCGACTGGAGCGTCGGTGCCGGTGCAAACAACTACATTACAGCCAGAAATCGTGTTGGACCTGCTGGTGAAGTTGTTGGACAGTTCATTGACTTCCTGCATGAAAATGGCTATGTCCAGTTCAGTCAAGTCCACATTGTCGGTCATTCACTTGGATCACATGTTGCTGGACATTCAGGCAAGAATACACGTCGTGGACAACTTAATGCAATTTTTGGAACTGATCCAGCTGGTCCATTGTTTAATGTCAACAATCCAGACCGTCTTGACACCAGCGATGCCTTTTATACGGAAGCAATTCACACAAATGCTGGAACTTTAGGTTTTGATGCACCAATTACACATGCTGCATTCTATCCAAATTGGGGATCATCACAGCCTGGTTGTGGTGTTGATATTGGTGGTGGATGTGCTCATGGACGTGCTACAAGACTTTATTCTGAGTCTGTCAACAGCGATCAATTTAGGTCAAGACAATGTGCTGGATATGAGGATATTGTTGCTAGAAATTGTCCAGGAACTGGTGTGATTGGTATTTTGGGCGGTGACAGTGCTAAGACTATTCGTGGTGTATTCTTTTTGGAAACAAATGCTGAAGCTCCATTTGCAATGGGTTAAAGGGATGTAGGAAGGGAAATTGGGGATTGATTGATGAATAAAATGTTGGAATATGCAGGATATAGTTGCTGTTTTTGAGTTTTAGTGGATATATCTGTTGATTTTTCAGATGTTGGAAGGGAATTGAGGTGAATATTGAAGGTTTGGATCTTACTTGTGTCCATCAATTGTATAACTAGGGATGGTAGTCGAAGGATCTCTCCCAAGCAGCACATCATGTTGTCTAAGTCACCAGGATGATGCCAAAGTTTCTGTAAGACACAAAGTTGCTCTTACGGCACCGTGACAGCAGATTTTGACCCAAAAGATTTCTAAGGATAACGAATGCGGCTCGTCCTATTGTGCTGCATGGGCCCACTTCTTAGGATGTCAAAGTACCGAGCAACACAAGGCTGCATTTGACAGCAATTTGGATGACACATGAAATTTTAAAGTCGATTACAACCAGAATCCTGGATTGGATGTGTTGGACATTCCTTACGCGCGGCAATGGACACTCGTGCGCTCCAGCCAAGGAAGTAAGTAAGTAAGAACCAGAATCGGTAGGATTTCACTTTGGAGTCCATTTGGTGTCTTTTGGATTCCAACTTCCGGAGTGCTACTGAATCTGATTAGGACTTCAAATGATGATGATGATGTTTGGTTCCTATTGATCCACTGTGAATTGTAAGGCGTTAATAAAGCGAATGAACAGGTCTCTGTTCCGGGCTATAACGGCTACTTCTGTTAATTTCTTTTGTTGTTGTGACTACAAATGAACTCCATATGGATTCCTTGATTATATGTTGTGCTGTTCGGGAATGCTGTTGGCACTAAGTTGTCTCCCAAAAGACTGAGTTATGCCTCTCACCGTCAAGTATCTACGTCACTATAATTTACCTCTCTACAATCTCTTCTCATAGCTAGTCTTAGACTTAATCCTTTTACAAACAAAAAACTGATTGTACCCCCTCGAGTTGCTTTGCTTATCTTAATATATATGAGCTATATTTCTTTATCAATTCATCCAAATAGCTTTTTTGTGCGATAAAATTCGACAAGAATTCATAGAAAGTCGTTAGTAGAGTTCAACTCTTTGGATTGATATGAAGGGACTTTTAGTGATTGTTGCGCTTGCTGTTTGTGGAGGTAATGAGACTTAGTGTATATGACAGAGTTGGTTGGACTTCAATGTTGAGGAGCATCCACTTAAGGGCTCCCGATGGAGATTTGTCTATACTAAAACTTCGGGAAACGTTACATCTACTGGAGTCCGGATTGGATTCCAATAGAGTCATGTTCAGTCATTTTAGTGGCATTTTGGTACCTAAACTCATAATGTCCGGCCAACTCTAGTGCTAAATTGCCGAAAATTGCCAAAAATCATTTAAACTTCCAATTCCAAACTCAAAATCGTACCTTTTATCTCATAAAATCACCAAAAACCTCAAAAATCCCTTCCTTTTTTCCAGCATACTCAATTCCACTTCAACCCGCCCAGCCAGTCTTCACCGACTTCATCAAACCCGAACGATGGTCAGTAGCTAGAAATGGAAATGGACGTCTACACTTAGTCGACTTGAATCCACTTGTAGCTGAACCAGAACCAGCATTTGATCCAATGACTGACATGTTCTTCTTGCTGTTTACAAGATCAAATCCAACAGTTGGACAAAGAATCACATTTGATGTCCAAAGCATTGAAAATTCAAACTTCCGTCGAGGTGCTGGAACTAGATTTTTGACACATGGATGGACTTCATCATCGGAATCAAGAGAAAATGTCTTTACACGTGATGACTTTTTGGCACGTGCTGATTACAATGTCATTGGTGAGTTTGCATAAATTTGCAAAATTTCAAGCAATCCTAACCTCAAAATTTCCATTTTAGTCGTCGACTGGAGCATCGGTGCAAGTTCAATCAACTACATAACATCACGTAATCGTGTCGGACCTGTCGGTGCCGTCGTCGCTCAACTTATTGACTTCCTTGATGAACACGGCTTCGTTTCACATGCTCAAGTCCATGCCATTGGCATCTCCTTAGGTGCACACATTTCTGGTCATGCAGGCAAAAATGTCCGTCGTGGTAGAATCAATGCCATTTTTGGAAATGACCCATCCGGTCCGCTATTCAACATCAACAATCCAGACCGTCTTGACTCATCAGATGCTGTCTATACCGAAGCAATTCACACAAATGTCGGCGTTTTAGGCTTCGATGAGCCAATCACACATGCTACATTCTATCCAAACTGGGGTGGACCTAATCAACCTGGTTGTGGAACTGATGTCAGCGGTGCTTGCTCACATGCTCGGTCAACATTCTTATATTCTGAATCCATCAATAGTGATCGCTTTAGAGCACGTCAATGTACTGGATATGATCAAATTGTTGCTAGAAATTGTCCAGGAACTGGTGTTGTTGTTAGTATGGGCGGTGATGTCGCTAGAGATGTTCGTGGTGTGTTCTTTTTGGAGACAAATGCTGAAGCGCCATTTGCTATGGGTTGATGATGGATATAGGGTGGGGAGGGGATGTAGAGGGGATTGTAGTGGAATTTAGTTGAATAAATGATGAAATTTTGAAATTTTTGAGGATTTTTTGGGGTTTTTTGGGGTTTTTTTTTTGAGGATTTTGAGGATTTTGGAGGGCACAAGTCGGTTGATCGATCTAGAATTCGGTCTTAGGCTGCCATTTAGGGTCAAGAACGACACTTCAGGTAACTTAAACTGCCATAATTCTGACTTTGTGCCAAATTTGACAACATATTCGGCTTGGAACCGGATTTTGGATCAATTAACCGACATATGCTGTCCTAGAGCTCATTCTGAACACTAAACTTTCAGAATCTTTACCTTTAAAGTGTCTAAAACACCTTCTAATGCCTGCACACCATATCAGAGCTTTTACATTACCAATATTGAACCCCTGCCGTGTCTCTTATCTTAAGGATTAACTTTTTTAATTAATTTACTTTCTGACTTAATTCACAAAGCTTTTCAGAACTTAATTTCACTTCTATATAAAGTCATAGAAAGTAGACTCAAGCTTGTTAGACGTTCAACACACATTGGACAGACATGAAGCTTGTTTTGGTCATTTTTGCATTATTTTGTGGAGGTAATTTCATCTTAAGTCACTCAATTTAGTGGAATTTCCTCAATTTTACCTCATTTTCCAGCCTACGCAACTCCAATCCAACAGCCAGTCTTCACCGACTTCATTGACATTGAACGATGGACAGTAACAAAGGATGGTGAAGGCAACATGCGATTGATTGACTTGAATCCAATTGTAGCTGAACCGGAACCAGCATTTGATCCAATTAATGACATGTTCTTCTTGCTGTTTACAAGATCAAATCCAACAGTTGGACAAAGAATCACATTTGATGTCCAAAGCATTGAAAACTCAAATTTCCGTCGTGGACATGGAACTAGATTCTTAATTCATGGATGGACTGCATCATCGGAATCGGGAGAGAATATTTTCACAAGAAATGAATTTTTGGCACTTGCTGACTACAATGTTATTGGTAAGTAAAGTCTGACAATATTTTGGATGTCCTCTAACCTCAAATTCATCCACAGTCGTCGATTGGAGTGTCGGTGCCGGTGCAATCAACTACATCACATCACGTAACCGTGTCGGACCAGCTGGTGAAGTTGTTGGACAGTTTATTGACTTCCTTGATGAACACGGCTTCGTGTCACATGCTCAAGTCCATGTCATTGGCATATCCTTAGGTGCTCATGTGTCCGGTCATTCAGGCAAGAATACCCGACGTGGTAGAATCAATGTTATCTTCGGTAATGATCCAGCTGGTCCATTGTTTAATGTCAACAATCCCGATCGTCTTGATATTGGCGATGCTGTCTATACGGAAGCTATGCACACAAATGTTGGAGTTTTAGGCTTTGACTTGCCAATTACACATGCAACATTCTATCCAAATTGGGGTGGAACTCAGCCAGGATGTGGTGCTGATGTTGGCGGTGGCTGCTCACATGCCAGATCTACACAACTTTATTCTGAGTCTGTCAACAGCAATCGATTCCGTGCAATTCAATGTGCTGGTGGATATGATGATATTGTGGCTAGAAATTGTCAAGGAAATGGTGTAACAGCTGTTATGGGTGGCGATAGTGCCAAGGACATACGTGGTGTTTTCTTTTTGGAAACGAATGGTGAATCGCCATTTGCAATGGGCTAAAAATAAAGCTATAAGGAATGATTGTCGAAAATAAACTTTTGTTATCATTTAATTCGATGGTTTAGTTTGTCATGATTGATTGGAGAAATTAAATAATAAAGTTTGTGATATTTATGAATGGTGAATTGATTGAGTATTGTGATTAGTTGTTGGTGGTTTGTTGAGATTGTAGGGGTCTTTGGCATGTACTCGAATAGCATAAATTGGTTAATCGATCAAAAATCTGGATCTGGACTTGTATGACTCTAAGCTGATGTTGATTTCAGGTGTCAGAGTCACGCCGGCTTGGTATTGGATTTAGGATCGATTAGCTTAGACTGCATAGTGTACCCAACATACCTCTAGAACTTGCCATACAGTTCTCTAACACGAAGACCAAAGAATCCCGAAAGCTGAAGACCAAAGAAACCTGAAGACCGAAGAAACCCGAAGAAACCTGAAAGCCGAAGAAGTCCAAAGACCGAAGAATCCCGAAAACCGAAGAAACCCGAAGACTGATGCAATCCGAAAGTCAAAGAAATACGAAAACAGAAGAAGCCTGAAAACCGAAGAAACAAATAAGCCGATGAAACATGAAGACCCGGAGGAACGTCGAAGAAATCCGAAGACTGAAGAAACCCGAAACCCGAATAAACTCGTATGCCGACAAAAATAGAAGACTGAAGACCGAAGACTGAACCCGAAAAAGCCCGAAGACCAAAGAAACCACTTAGCCGAATAAACCCGAAGATTGCAGAAGCACAAAGGTCAAAGAAACTCGAAGACCTAAGAGACCCGAAGACCGAAGAAACCCGAAGGCTGAAGAAACCCAAGAAACGAAGAAACCCGAAGATTAAAAAAAACCGAAGACCGAAAGAATCGGAAGACCGAAGAAACTCAAAAACTCACGAAGATTATGTCCATAATCCAATACAATATCAACAATAAATCCCACAAGATAATCTCAAACGTGACTTACTCTCTTTGTTGTAAAAACGAGACATTTAAAGTGGGCGTGAATCAATAAAACAAAGCTATTTCTAGAAGTAAACAAGAAAGTACTTAAACTGATAATTTATATCAGTTGGGAATTTCCAAAACTCTTAAAAATTTTGCTATCGAAATTCCGCTAAGATTTACTTATCTTATCATGAAAACAAAAAAAAAAGATTTTTCAATGAAAAATTGAAGATCAGATTTAAATCCTGATGGGGTGGGTTTGGTGGGTGCATTTTGGGGGACTTGCACCCAGATGGACGACATTCCATACCAGGGACAATATCAGGGGTTCACTTGGTACGGCAAAGTGACATGAAGTATAAGTGAACTACAGGTACGGTACAGGTATACCATGCCCAGTGTACCACTATACCTTACCAATGCAGTACCTATACCCTACCACAACTCCATAAATCAGCAACAAGCCATCACCCAAGAATCAACCTCAAAACATCAATTTTCTCAATTTTTATTTGTATCAAAAATATTCCTTCAAATCTCATCAATTTTGAGCAAATGGTGGAACTGAATTAGTTCCAATAAAGAATACACCAGACAATGCCTTAACACTATCACCACCCATCGTTCCAAATCCAATTCCAGGACAATTTTGTGTCAAAATTTGTTGATAACCCGAACATTGTCGTCCAATAAATCTATTGCTTGTTATTGACTCAGCATAAAGATGAATTGAACGTTCATGTGCGCAGTTGCCGGTCAGATCAATTCCACATCCTGGCTGTGATGAGCCCCAATTTGGATAGAATGTTGCACGTGCTAATGGCTCAGCGAAGCCGTTATTGCCGGCATTTGTGTGAATTCCTTCGGTGTAGATTGCATCAGTTGATGCGAGACGGTCAGTGTCACCGGCGCTGAAGAGGTTGGCTGGAAATTTGAGGATAAGTTAATGAATTTTAACGGATTTTTAGGGTTTGAAATAAATTTAAATTTTTAAAATTCAAATTTTAACGGTTTTTAAAATTCAAATTTTAACGGTTTTTAAAATTCAAATTTAACAGTTTTTAAAATTCAAATTTTAACGGTTTTTAAAATTCAAATTTTAACGGTTTTTCGAAATTTGAATTTTGAAAGTTTTTTTAAAAGTTGAATTTCAACAGATTTTTGGAATTCAAATTAAGATACTCACCAATAGGATCCAATCCAAAGATAGCACCAACCCGTCCACGAGTCACCTGCTTACCAAGATTACCAGCAACATGAGCACCAAGATTAAATCCAACAACAATTATATTCTCAATATTAATCAGTCCATTCCTATGCAAATCATCAATAAAAATGGAAATAGTTCCACCCGTAATTCCAACACGATTTCTAGCTGTTGCATACACAAATGTATTAGATCCAGCACTCCAGTCCACAACAATCACATTATGATCACCATTAGCCAGGAACTGATCACGACACAATGTGCTGACTAAGGAATTGCCATTTGAGTCATATCCATGAATTATGAATCGTGTCGGATTAGCTGGATTCCAATTTGAATTTCTGACTGTATTCATGTCAAATGTGAGTCGCTGCGATGACGTCGGATTGCGTCTTGTGAACAGGTTAAAGTGCATGTCTGTGGACGGATTGAAGAACGGTTCCGGATCGACTTGGAGTGGATTTGCGTCAATGACTTGCATTCGTCCATTTGTGTTGGCAAATATGCTCCATCTTGGGCTTATTTGATCCAATGGAAGGGCGTTGGCTGTTGGGAATAATCAGTTAGACTCATCTATGGATGACTCAGAGTGTGGCCGTCTCAAATTCGAGTTTTTCGACATTAGATTGTCGAAAAATTCGAACAATCCAAACTCAACTTATTTTAAAATAAAAATTTACGTTACGAAGAAAAATAAAAGTAACGGTCAAAAAAAATTTGAATTTTGAAAGAAATTAACGGTCGTTTTTGAGACAGCCACACTCTGGGATGTCTAAATGTCCAATTCCTTACCTCCAGCCAATAAAGCTGTGACTAATATCACAAACTGCTTCATCGTTTCGACTTCTTGTTGATTCGCAACACGATCAAATAGAACTGAACTTGGCAAAATAATAAATTATAAAAATTTGCTGACTTTTTGTGTCGAAATCTTATCAATAAGGAATAAGTTATCGTGAAATTCATAAGATAAGGTACGGGAAAAGTGACATTGAGGAGTTAAAGGAAGCAGAAATGTGATAATGAGACAAGATTAATGATCTGAATTTTGTGAGATTAGAAGAGGTAGTTGAGGTGAAAATGTGTCATGATAGGGCAACTAGGGGAGAGATGTAGATATAGTGGCATTGACTATCCTACCTGTTCTACCCCGAGGCGTATTAAGGAGAAAGGGGAAGGGGTCACACAGCTCCTCCTCTTTCACTACTCTAGGTATAGCATGGTATGATATGGTATAGTATAGCAGGTCAAGTGAGGCTTTACCATGAACAGTATATTACCCAAGGGCACTTACCTACCCAAGGGTACTTCACTACCCAAGAGCAGATTAAGAGAGAACACTTAACTACCCTAGGACACCTAATTGCCCAAGGGCACTAAACTATTCTAAAACACTTAATTATTCAAGGGCACTTGACCACCCAAAGTAATTTAGTTACTCATGGGCACTCTTCTTTCTCTTCTACAAATGAACAGAAGCTCTATTCTCCGGAGGTGTGTAGGATACAGTAGGTACAGTACGGTATAGGTACATCTCTGACTCGGTATAGTGGAACACCTGTTATGGCAAAGTATTATCCTCCACTACTCAACAAGTGGTGTACTTAACTATTCCATAACACTGATGAACTATTGATACGGATGAAAGGTATAATATTTGTAGATGTATAGGTGTAACTACTGTATAAGTGTACCTGGTGTAGACTTGTTTCTACTGTCCACGTATAGTACACCTTTATCCACTGTATACCAGCTGTATCTCAATTCTCTACTATATCATACCGTCTGACCACCGGAGAAATTAGCTCCATTAGTCAGGCCCAAGAGTCTCTATAGAACAGTCCATTACCCTTCTCCTTGTAAATATCCTAGGGTGGCCAGAGGATTTTCGCAAAATATCGGGACACTTTTGGAAAAAATCGGGACATTTTGAGGCTTTGTCGGGACACAGCAGCAAGGCTGAAAAGTACAGCAGAGTCCCGGCAAAAATACAGCAGATGGCCACATTTACAAGATCCTTACTCATTCTCAAATGACTCCAATTTATTTACCCATTATTTCCACATACCTCATACTCACATGTTCCATTTCCAATCTCATTTCTAACATTTCATTACCTTTTTTTCAACATCATTCCAAACAGTCAAAAAATCCACCAAGTCATTCCACAAGTCATAAAATAAATAGTTTCAATACTTAACATCAAATTTATTACACATTTTTTTAAGCTCCTAATCTATGGACAAACTACTTGAAACAGTTTTTTTTTTTTAATTAAATTTATCTTATCAACCCTGACTGAATGGCGATGCTGAATTTGTTGTCAAGAAGAAAACACCGCTTAAATTCTTTTGTACATCACCACCCATTCGGCCAGTCACGCCAGTTCCTGGACAATTTCGGCTTGTAATTTGAACATAATTTGCGCACTGTCTTGCTGTGAATGTTCCACGAACTGATTCTGAGTAGAAGAGATTTGAACGTTCATGGGCGCATGCTCCAGTTACGTCAAGTCCACATCCTGGTTGTGATGAACCCCAATTTGGATAGAATGATGCGTCAGTAATTGGTTCAGCATATCCTAAGGTACCAGCATTTGTGTGAAGAGCTTCTGTGTAGATTGCGTCATTTGGTGACAAACGGTCAGCGTCTGTGGCACTGAAGAGTGGACCTGAAGGGAAGAATGTTGAATTTTGGTTAATTTGTTGCAGTTTAGTTAGTCCAGCTCGACTTAGATGAACCTAGCTCGACTCAAATGAGCCTAGCTCGACTCAGATGAGCCTAGCTCGACTCAGATGAGCCTAGCTCGACTCAGATGAGCCTAGCTCGACTCAGATGAGCCTAGCTCGACTCAAATGAGCTTAACTCGACTTAGATGAGTCTAGCTCGACTTAGATGAGCCTAGGTCGACTCAGATGAGCCTAGCTCGACTCAGATGAGCTTAACTCGACTCAGATGAGCCTAGCTCGACTCAGATGAGCCTAGCTTGACTCAGATGAGCCTAGCTCGACTTAGATGAGCCTAGCTCGACTCAGATGAGCCTAGCTCGACTCAGATGAGCTTGGCTTGACTCAGATGAGCCTAGCTCGACTCAGATGAGCTTAACTCGACCCAGATGAGCCTAGCTCGACTCAGATGAGCTTAGCTTGACTCAGATGAGCCTAGCTTGACTTAGATGAGCTTAACTCGACTTAGATTGAGCCTAGCTCGACTCAGATGAGCTTAGCTTGACTCAGATGAGCCTAGCTTGACTTAGATGAGCTTAACTCGACTTAGACTGAGTCTAGCTCGACTCAGATGAGCTTAGCTTGACTCAGAAGAGCTTAACTCAACTCAAATGAGCCTAGCTTGACTTAGATGAGCTTAGCTTGATTCAGACTGAGTAAAGCTTAACCCAAACGAGCCTAGCTCGACCCAGATGAGCCATCCTTCATCCCAACTCATCCACAATAATCTCACCTGCAGGATCTGTTGCAAAAATAACTGGAATTCGTCCACGTGTAACTTGTTTGCCAGCATTACCAGCAACATGACTACCAAGACTGTGTCCAACAATATGAACATTATTAAAATTCAAAAGTCCATTTCTATGTAAGTCATCAATCAATAATGCAACAGTTCCACCAGTAACACCAACACGATTTCTAGCACTAATATAATTAATAGTTTGAGCACCGGCACTCCAGTCAACAACAACAACATTATGATCACCATTAGCTAAGAATTCATCTCTAATGAAAATATTTAAGGCTGTTGTTTGATCACTTTGCCATCCGTGGATGATAAAACGAACTCCATTATTGGAGTTCCAGTTGGAGTTCCTGACTGTATTCAAGTCAAATGTGATACGCTGTCCAACGGTTGGATTACGTCTTGTGAATAATAGGAAGATGATGTCAGTTTGTGGATTAAACATTGGCTCTGGTTCAACTTCCAATGGATTTAAGTCGACAAGCTTCATGCGGCCGGTGTCGTCTGAAAGTGCATTCCATCTTGGAATGGTGTCATCGACTGGGAGACTGCTGACTGTAACAGGAATTGAATATTTTAGTGGAATTTAGTCAAAAAATTGAAAATTTTTTTTTACCTCCGGCAAATAAAATGCAAGCTATAAGCACGAACGACTTCATCTTTTCGAGTGATTTAACAGAAATGAAAACCAAAAGTAACTTCTGACAATTTATCAATGCTGGTATTTATAAGATGATTATTAACAATTAAAACCAAAGTTAATTAACAGTAAGATAAGATTATGAGATTTATGATTGAAAACAGGGTTGGTGTGGGAGACTTTTTGACTTTTAGAGGCAGCCCGAACAGCACAGCAAATTAGGACAATGGGACGTCGTTGAATTATTGGTAAGACGAGGAACTGCTCTCTTGATGGGTTTCTTTGCTTTTATTTAAGGATGACGACTAGCCAGGTCAACACTCCCTGTATTATCCAGAGTCTCGTTTGACTATACTTCACTATGTGGCAACTATGTGGTTTGGTTTGACGGTCTATAGCTCGAGAACATGAGGATGGTAATTAGTGTGGCTAAGTGCAGCTAGTGGCTGTCTATGTTCTGAATACACACACCTTGCAGAGAACTAACTGATGAGACTTGACGGCTGATTTCGACCAATTTTTGCTAAATTGTAGTGATATTATTGATATAATTGAACTTTAGACAGGATGACTAGCTGGCTGTTTGATTTGTTCAACATAAATCCTAGAAAATCCTATTATTGCACAAGATTTCATCCAAAACGGCAGGATTGCAGCCTTGGACTGGCTTTACAACCGGAAGCTGTTGGACGAATCCTGTTTAAAGCCCATGCCATGACTACGCCACTGAAAATCTAACCTTTATTTATCATTCTGACAAGTTAGTGACTAAACCGTGAAGAAAAAGTCGGATAATCTATTTCAAAGCTGGTATAAGGCCCGCGTGACTTTGATATGGTTCCATGCCGGATTTTAAATGAATCCGACATCAACCTGAAGTCACATCATGTTGGGTAGACCGAATTCGACATCATGTCTGAGTTGCGCTTTTCTGAGTCCGGATTCTTGATCGATCAACCATTTTGAGCTATTCGGATACACTTAAGCAGACCTAATAGACATGGTTCAATATGTTAGGCATCTAGATCTCAACTGGATCCCAACTCTGACAATATAACAATCAAACCCATAATTCCTTTATTTTATTTTTTTCATTGATAAAATCTTAAGTGGATACCCATGGTATGGTATTATAAATTTCTTATCTTGCGGATGTTAGACGTAATTGGTTGAAAAAATTCTGGAAATTTTGTATTTTTTTGTCGTTACTTTTTTTCTTGTGGATAAGAAAATTGGGAAATACTCAGATTTTTGGATAGATAACGTTAAAATAATTTGATAAAAAATTTTTGCACTATAATCAGGTTTAGTGTTAGTTGAAGGCTATACTGAGGAGCATGGGAGTGGGGTGACTCTGGGAGAATTTGGGACCATGTCAAGTCAGAGTCAGGCTGGTCTGACGTTGGATTTTGGATCGATTAACCGACTTGTGCTATTCGGATGTTGTTCATAGAGACAATGAAGCAATAGTCAATGATAAAGCTAGATTCAGACATTTCAGGCAATTCAGGTATACAAGAGGGTATTCAGGGCTAGAGGGGTAGTGAGGTCTACAGCCAGCTACGTAAGCAACCAAATAAACAACAAAATTTCCAAAATTACCAAAAATTCCATTTATTTATTACAAAATTTAATCCAAAATTCATCCAAAAATTCCCCTCAATCCATTCAATTCTGTGCAAATGGAGACACTGAATTGGTCGCCAAATAAAACACACCATTAAGAGCCTTCGACACATCGCCACCCATAACACCTGATCCAATTCCAGGACAATTTCTACCAGTAATCTGTTGATATCCAGAACACTTTCTAGCTACAAATCTATTACTTGATATTGACTCAGCATACAACAAAATTGATCGTTCATGTGCACAATTTCCAGACACATCAACACCACATCCAGGC
The DNA here is from genome assembly GCF_022539635.2 of Chironomus tepperi. Lineage (NCBI taxonomy): Eukaryota > Metazoa > Arthropoda > Insecta > Diptera > Chironomidae > Chironomus > Chironomus tepperi. The sequence goes on along the minus strand of NW_027226290.1, from coordinate 190,894 downwards.
TGTGATGCACCCCAATTTGGATAGAATGATGCAGTTGTGATTGGTTCGGCAAAGCCATTACCGCCGGCATTTGTGTGAATTGCTTCTGTGTAGACAGCGTCGGTGAATGCAAGACGATCAGTGTCTGATGAGCTGAATGAGCCACCTAGATTTGAGGGGGAATAAATTGGGGATTAATGAGGGTTTTAAAAGGGTTAAGTCGATGTATGGGTTGGATGGTCAATTAATATGGGGTTTAAGTGTTGTGTTAGTGGTTCTGGAATGCATACGATCAAGAAATGTTGGAAATTAGGTGTCTGGATGGTGTGACTCTGGTCTGATAGGGGATATTGCACTTTTTCTACGTCAAATGCCTTCCAGGAGTATAACAAGCACTTTTCCAGAAAGCATACGGCTTAGAAATGGAACTAAATCCGAAAATCTGGTCTCTGGTCAACTTGACGCTACCCTGATGACGGATTTGATCAAATTTGATCTGGAACTAAGGCTATGTTGGGCAGGAGTTGAATTAGTGTCCATTTCTATGTCATATGCCTTCCAGGAGTTGTTGCAGCTATAATAAGCACTAACATTGAAATTAAGTGACGTAGAAATGGAACCGAAGCCCATATTTCGGTCTCAGGTCAACCTGACTCTGGTCTGAAGCCGGATTTGATCAAATTTGGCTTAGGACCAGTGTCAAGTTGACCTGGAACTGGATTTTCAGCCATTTCTATGCTATATGCCTTCCGAGTAACTAAAACAACATCCTAAAGTCAACTCAACCTTTCTCCCTTACCTGCAGGATCCAATCCAAATATAGCCTGTATCCTTCCTCTCATCACATTCTTTCCAGCATTACCAGCAACATGTGCACCAAGATTATGTCCAATAATGTGTGTTCTTGACAGATCCAAAACTCCAACACGACTCAAGTCATCAATAAAGTTGGCAACAGCAACACCAGCTGTACCAACGCGATTTCTAGCTGTTGAATAAAGTCTTGTATTGGAACCGACACTCCAGTCAACAACAACAACATTATGATCAGCATTAGCTAAAAGTTGATTTCTAATAAGTGTGCTGAATAAGGAATTAACGTCTGAATTATGTCCGTGGATGAGGAATCGGACATCATTTGCGGAGTTCCAATTTGATGCAAAAATTGTATTTGTTGTAATTCTTTGTGATTCTGTTGGATTTTGTCTTGTAAATAAATGATAAACAATGTCTGTAAGTGGATTGAATTGCTGATCAATTTCCACATTTTGTTGGTCCAAAGTCCATTGTGAGGAATTTCCATCAAATGGAGACGATAAGACTGAATTTTTTTTGAAAAAATTGGAATTAAAAGATTAATTTGCTGATAAGATTTTGAGCTATTTACCTCCAATTGATGATAAAACTAGGCAAAATATTGTAAATGTCTTCATTTTTTTTGGCTACGGAACTGAGTCAATGTCAACTAAAGTTTTTCGCTCGAAATCGATGCGGTTTTATACTTTTATGATAATCTTCGAATGGTGATAAGAATGGTTATCGCACAAATTTAGGCAATTATGAGGAATTAGATGTTGATGATAAGGAATTTTTAGAAAACGTGCGATGATAAGGAGTCATTCACTTATTTAGGAACACGCAAATAAATCGATTTTTTTTATAGACCCCGCCCTCATCTGTAGCAAATTTACTACGTTTATGTCTTAATAAAGACTCAAGCTTCCCCTCCTTCCCTTTCAAGATCGTTACGTTATAAGTGAACAGCCTATAAGTACATTTATAGGATTAGGAATTGTTTTGACAATTTGTGTGAACTTTTGTGTATCAATATCGCAATTTGTCATTGATCGTAAAACAAGTAAGCTACTTACTGAATTTAGAATGTTTCAACACTGAGTACTAGAACAATCCTATGCTGCTATGCTGATGATATCAATTCTCAAATTATATTTGGCAGGACTATAGAAGTCCGGACTCCAATAGATCAAACAGGTGTCTCTACTAGAGTAAGGTCTTCCATAAAAGTTTAGTCCTTAATTCAATGGCATTCAGTCGACGTGCCTTTATATTAGAGTAGATTGAAAAAAATTGTTCGATTTTCATATGAATTTATGACCCTTGCATGGTATCATAATGACAAATTGGTGTCTATAAGCATTTTAACGCATGATTTACTCCAAAGTATGAAATATGCTGCAATGTGCCATTCGAAAATATGGGGAGAAAATCAGACGTTCAACCTACTTGACAGTCAAGTGGTTGTGAGAGACATCCGTCATTCTTCCTCAAAATTCTCAATTTTAAATTAAGAGTAAGTATGTTTAAATAGAAGACAACAAGATGAATTGTCTGGTTATTGTCTAGCTATATGATCAAGATCATAAGTATTTTGACTCTGTCTTGGTATCGAATTCGGCTTAAGTTTGATTCAAATCCGGCACCACACTAGAATCTCAGCTTTGTGTCCCAAATTTCAGATCGATTAACTGTATTGTGCAATTTAAATTGGCAATAGAAGTGTAGAAGTAAATTAGTAGAGCCAGAAGCTTTATAAATGAAGGTAACATGAATATATTGCAAGAAAATACAACATTGATGCAACACAGTGGCTCACCTGGCAGTTTACGTTGCAAATCAGATACAACCACTCATAAAAAGGTAAATTGACACTTCAATTTCCTTCCCGGCATTTGCCAATTACCCTCAATTACTGATATATATAAAGTAATAACGAAATAAAGTGGTTTAAGTGTAATTCTCTGAACCATTGGCTTCCTTATCAGATTAAAAACTTTATATCGTTCAATAAATATCCACAGCCATTTATACTCGAATTTACACAGCATAAACAGAACTGTGAATCACACACTACAACGTACGTAAAAAAATAAACTTTAAACGTTCCTCAACACCGTCAAGTCAATTGATAAGTCCAAACTTTATCAGTCATTTAATCGTTATCGTAGTTTAATGCTCAATATATATTGTAATTGTGGATTTTCTAAAGTCAAGCAATTTTAGTTTCAATTGTGACAGCAGGCAGGCAAAATGTTGAAAAAAATTTCGTTCCTGATTTTGGTTGCAATTTCAATTGCTGGATCGGAAGTCATCGATGTGTCTGACTTTTCACACTTTAGGGATGTAAATGAGCAGCCACACAGACAAGAAGTTTTACGTAAACTCAATAAAGCACCTGATGAGACATCAGGCAAAGTTCCGTTCATTGTTGGTGGAAATAATGCTACGCGAGGTCAAATTCCACATCAAGTGACGCTTTATGTGATTCAGAGGGGAAATTCAGGTGAATATGGAGGGGAAAATTGGGGATTTTGTGGCTATATATTGAAAAAATTGCAATTTCTGAAGTACTTGACGCTTATCAAGGTCTTGATTCATGATATTTGCTGTGAAATTGCTTAGAATGAGCAATTTTCAAGTGCTGGTATGGCATTTAGTGACTTAAATGGTTGAGCATTTGCTAGACATTGCCAAAAGTCTCAATCTTCAGTCCATAGCTTGAAGTCGACTTCTCCATACAAAAGTCGACTCGACTTCAAGCTCTTGTTCAATCCTCAATCTAATATGTTGAGCTACAATGACATAATCTAATTAAAAGAGTCATAAATAAGGAAATGAATATGAAAATGTGACGCGATTGATAACAATTTTATGCCTGCATAAAACTATTTTTTTTTATATGATTATTAATCATTTTTAGGTTGGCTGTGTGGTGGATCACTGATTAATGAGACATGGGTGTTGACGGTAAGTGTCATAGCAAATTAATAGGCGTGGATCTTAGCAAAATGATCTTGGAACTTAATAAGAAATGTTGAGAACCAGAACAAGACTCCCCAGGTCTTCGATCTCTAGTCGTCTAAGCTCGTCTTCAGTCTTCGGTCTTCGGTCGTCTTCGGTCTTCGGTCACCTTCGGCTGTCTTCGGTCGTCTTCGGTCTTTAACCGTCTTCGGTCTTTGATCGTCTTCGGTCTTTGATCATCTTCGGTCTTTGATCGTCTTCGGTCTTTGATCGTCTTCGGTCTTTGATCGTCTTCGGTCTTTGATCGTCTTCGGTCTTTGATCATCTTCGGTCTTTGATCGTCTTCGGTCTTTGATCGTCTTCGGTCTTTGATCGTCTTCGGTCATCTTCGTTCTTCTGCCTTCCGTGCTAACTTCCAAATAATCCCAATTTAACAAAACTAATTTCCCATTTCATTTCAGGCAGCCCATTGCGTCTACGGAACCTACTCGTACATCATAGTCATTGGCGGACATAATAATGTTAATTTACCAATTTATTCATATCGACAAAATGTAACAGACATCAAAAATAATGTCTTTGTTTATAAGACCTATAATGATGAAAACTTAAATAATGATATTGCGTTGATTCGACTGCCTGTTGCCATTCCTAAAAATGATCCAAACATTGGAATTGTTAGATTGCCGTGGAACAACACGTCGGACAAATTTGTTGGATATGATGGAACTGTGGTAAGTTGAATTGAGGGAATTAAGGGGTGGAATGGGACAGTGGATGCTGTGATGCTGAAAATCATGATTTTTGGAGTCACTGCTGTTATGGGATCACTGTTAGGTCTAGTAAAATGGACACTAGTGTGCCGTGACACGCAGGTTGCCCACCACTGCCTTGCATCATTGACAGACACTGCATCACATCCCACCCACTCATCTAATATCGTACCTAACTTAATTCTCATTTCCCTTTCCACTTTTTCAGTCAGGATTCGGTCGATACTCAGACTCACACAACTTTACATCCGAACAATTAAAATATGTCGTTTTACCAATCATAACAAATACATATTGTGCCTCATTTTACGTCAAAGATGCTGTTACAGACTCAAACATATGTGGTGCAACAACAGCTTCCGCTAGTTCCTGCAGCGGTGATTCAGGTGGTCCATTTACAGTACAAATCAACGGTGTAACAACGATAGTTGGTGTCGTGTCATTTGGAGCACAAAAAGGCTGTCAAAAAGGATATCCAGCTGGATTTACAAGAGTAACAAGTTTTGTCAAATGGATTGATTCCGTCATGAATGCCTCGCCGAAGACAATTGTAATTAATGTTGTATTTATTGTTATTGCTCAAATTGGGTTGATGATTTGGAATTATTAATAAAAATTGTAAATAAAATAATGGAAGTTAGGAAGTGAGAAGGCGATAAGAATGTGTATTTGTGATGCCTGACCTATGACAATGATTAAGTCATTGTTGGCAGCATTTTGTGCATGGAAGTCATTCTAAAATGTGGATTTTACACCAAGATAGGATGCCATAGCAGGCAAATAGCATGTTTTCATGCTCCAGATGCACTTCCGAATGGAACATCTCATCCATCTGCTGTCTATAGAGTTGGTGATGCACTTGGTATCAGCAATTGGCAGTAGATTCCGATTACTCAATATAATGTGCATACCATAGAATCACAAAATACACGTGATAGTTGAGAGTCATTGGACTATTGAGTACACACCCTAATCATCAATTTACAATCAATAATCATGCAATGAGTCATTAATGAGTGAGGAAAAATCGGCTGAATTCTCAGACAGAATTTATCAAATGATGATTGCTGTAATCTTGCATAATAGATAGATTAGTGTGTTTTTTGGTATTGAACAGGAGTGTAGTTGGATGTGTTTTTGAGGGAATAAGAAGTAATAGAATAAAGCTGAATAAGGCAGGCTATGGAGGATTCAGTTTTGGGGGATTATGCAGGCAAGTCTTTAAGTCAAGTGAACTTTGGTTGAGGCTTGTTCAGACTGTTTTATGCGAATTTTAAGCACTAGAAAACCCCAAACCCGTGGTGAGTAACCTGTGTGCCGTGGCGCAATAAAGTTTGTTCACTACTGCCCTAATCAATTATGCCTTTATGCTGACCACAGACCGGTATAACTGTGACATGTTGCCACAGTGGGTTCCAATCCAGCACCATGTTAGAGTTTAAGGTTTCTAAGTCTCATTCTCGACAAATTTTCGAGAATTCCAAGATAGTCACGGTATAGGCATCAGGAACCCTTAGTAGAGTTATGCCGGTCATGCTGAATTGGTGCCGGATTTTGAGTCAATTAGCCAACTGCTGCTATTCGTATAGAACTGACAGTTAATGCTTATTGAATGTCGTCTACCCTAAAAGACAAAGAGACCGCTTTTAGGTACCATAGTAGCATTTCTGTACAATTAAATCATTTGCTCTGCCTGGAAGGGCTGCAATTGTCCATTCCAAAGCATATTTCCCTTGCAACCAGCAGCAACCATTAACAAGTTATACATAATGATTAATAATACCATAAATACAAGTTTATAACAACAAGTTTATCAATTTTTATATTCCATAAATTACTCATGAATCTAACAATAACAATAACAAATGAGTCTAACCCTTCTGTCTGACTCAACATCCATGAGTCTAACTTAAAAAAACAACATTTTTTTCTAGGTTTGTGGATCTGAATTCGGTACAGAAGTGCTTACAGCAAATCTCCTAATAATGGCATGTCTGATGTCTTTCATATGATAAGCATAAAGGAACGGATTAATTGCTGAATTTAAATGTGCAAAATTAACAGCAAATGCCAAAACATTTTTACTAAAACATGTTCCTGTTATGACTGGAAGGACGTAAATTATATGAACTGGAATCCATGAAATCATAAAGATGAGGACAATTAGTGATATTATTCGAGTTATCCTGACTTCTCGCTTCATAAGCTTCTGTTGGTTACATCCACGTCCTTTAAGGGATAGTTCACTTTGTATCTACGGATTGAAAGAGATTGATTAAGGAATTGAGACATATTATGATGAGGGACTGAAGGGACAAAAGGAGCAATAGGGACACAAAAGACACAAAAGACACAAGAGACACAAGAGACACAAGAGACAGAACGACTACATATCTCACCTGATTCCTAATAATTTGATAAACCTTAAAGTAGATGAAGCTCAAAATGCATGCAGGAAGCACAATTAACAATAAAAATCTGACCACAACGAAACAATTACCAAGTACGTCATTAAGTTGACATGACTTTTTGATTGGCTCTTGATGTGCTACCATTGGTATGAATCCCATCACGATTCCAGCAATCCAGCAAAGTCCGATGTCTCTAAAGACAATTTGAGTTGAAATATTGTTGCTTTGAGGTGTATTTGATGACTATAAAGGAACAAGTTAAGCATGAGTGTTATGAAAAATTGACAATATTCAGGAAGAACTCACCAAAATGATGTACCGCTTGATGGATATGACCACTAAGCTTATAATTGATATATTGCAGCATGCAATCAGGATTGATATTCGTGTTGTACAAAAGGACACGCCGCTAAATGGTAAGTCGGTGAATGGCTGTCAAAAATTCATAAAATTTTATATATTATTGACTGTTGACTGTTGTGGCTGAATAGGTCAAGTCAGAAAATTGGTCCAAAATCCGGCACCAAAGTCGGTTTGACTCTGGCATGATGACCGATTCCAATTTGCCAGAACTACACCGTCGAGTTCCTACCAATTACAGCACCATGCCTGAGTCATGTCTACCTGATGCCGGATTTTATATCAACTACATGTCACCGACATGTCCTATCAGGATTGCCCCAAGAGACCTCAATTAACCCCAAAATACTCACAACTAATATTCCAAACGGAATTCCAATAGCTCCAACCAGAAAGTCAGCACCGACAAGTGAAATTATGTAATAATTTGTTTGTCGTCTCAATTTTGGTTCCTTTACAAAAGCGATAATTACAGCTGAATTACCGATTACAGCAAAAATGGCAATTATTACTTCCAACATTATGAATATTATTTTTACAGCAATATTCATCTCATCGTCGGGTTGAAAATCTAATTCATGCTCTTCTGTCATGATTGCAGCTATTAAGCTTGAACTGTCTTTAATTTATTGAGTGGAAATTCTAATTTTTACAGTAATTTCGAGAATATTTAAAGCTATTACTTGTGTTTCTCTAAATAAACAACATTTAACTACAATATAAGTTCGTAAACATTCAAAAAATCAGCACAACGCATGAGTATGATACCCCGAATAATTAAATTCGTAGAATTATCTAAACGATCATAACAACAAGCATGGATGTAGTCAGGATTGTGGTTGAGTGGAGTTCGAAATATATAAAACTTGTAAATTATCTCAAATAGGCAAAGAGCATGCCTTTGTGGTACGGAAAGACCACTAAGGTACCTAAAGTCGGTCTCTTCGTCCGCTAGGATTGATTCAGATGCTCGGGACATTCAGAATGGATTGCTTCCAATTTTACTTGATTATTCACTTTGCTTGGTATCGGAAATTGGCAAGTGGAAGCCACCAGCTTTAGGCGACTCCTGTTGGAAGTCATGGATCATGACTGATCTGTATGATAAGTGAAGTAAGTAAGCATCCATCATGGATCCATTGTGTTCCATGACCTCTCATAGAAGACACCTTTAGTTAGGTCTAATGCTGACTAACCCCTGCTAATCCACGCTTACGTATGAAAACGTTCACGAACTACCTAAAGCTTAAAAGATAGGAAATGAGATGTGGGTGGAAGTTGCAAAACTGGACAGGTGGGGAAGAATTAATCTAAATACCACAAATCGGTTAATCGACCATTAATCCGACACTAGACCGGCGTGATTCCTTGTTAGTGGTGAATTCATTTTAAATCCAGCCACAATGACGTCCGTCACGTAAGCAACTCAAGTTTATTATTTTACATCAAAACCACAGTAATAATTTGTATCATAATAATAATCATGTATTTTTCAAAAATTTTTGATGACTTATTCATGACTTCCTCGATCCAATCAACATAACTTGAAACTCTCGTAAATACATCTGGATATCCATTATCACAATCTGTTGTACCAAACGATACGATTCCAACGAGGATCCTTTTGAAGTTCTTCTCAACAGTATATGGACCACCTGTGGACATTAAGTGAAAATTAAGGCTTCTCGAAGTCTTGGTTCCGGCAAGATTTGGAGGCTGAGACTATGACAAGGATCGGAACCAAGACCAAGGTCTAGATTCAGACTTAGGCAAGAGATTCTTTGATTTCGGAACCTAAATTGGAACCAAAATCGGAACCGAAATCTGAACCAAAATCGGAACAAAAATCGAAACCGAAATCGGACATGAAATCGGAACTGAAATCGGAACCGAAATCGGAACCAAAATCGGAACCGAAATCGGAACCGAAATCGGAACCAAAATTGGAACCGAAATTGGAACCAAAATCGGAACCGAAATCGGAATCGAAATCGATCTCCAGTTGAGTAACCATTGTGGACTTTTGCAGTTCAGTACCCGATAGAACTGCCAACTCGACTCTAAACCATACATACCATAAGACAGGTCAGTTCCTAAACCTAGTCTTATTTAAATAAATTCCTAAATTCATATAAAATTTACCAGAATCTCCATAACACATTCCCGTCATTGTTGTGGCTCGTCCGCAAATGTGTGAATCAAGAATCTTGACATTTGTATGTATTCTTGAGCATTCAGTATTGTCCATGATTGGAAGATCGACAAATTTTAAGACTTGACTTTTTCCTTTTTCAGTTTGACCAAAACCAGACTGGAATTATGGACAGCAATTAATAGATCTTGGACAGCATAACTGTAAAACTGAGTATTAAGCATCAAGTCAGTTGTCCCATTGACCATCAAGACCAGAAATGGTTCAAGTGAGACTGAGCACCAAGACAGCCACACATGTCTCCTTCTACCATCGATAATACTCACAACAGTTGCATTCATTCCTGTAAACTGTTCATCACTTCCCGGCAGCTCAATCACATCAATATGAGGATAATTTAACAGTCCATATCTAGCACGTGGAAGTCTTATCAATGCTATGTCATTTTGGTACAAAGATCTACTGTAATTCTTATGGATTTTGACATTGCGTCGTCCAACAGTTGTTTCCCATACTGACCATTTGGTGCTGATTACTCCGAATTTGAGGATTACATGATGAAATCCGTCACGAAAACAGTGAGCTGCCTAAAATAATGGAAGTTTATAGTCATTTAAACCTGAGTGTGGCCGTCTTAACGAACTCAACTTATTTTAAAATTCAAATGTCCGTTACGATGAAAAATGATAGTAACGGTCAAAAAATATTTGAATATTAATTTTTTTTGAAAAAAATTAACGGTTGTCTTTGAGAAAGCCAAACTCTGATTTAAACATTTTCAGCATTGTCCATACCGTTAAGACCCAAAATTCATCAATTAGTGATCCACCGCATCTTAAGACTGAAATGTAACAAGGAAGTCAATTTTAGGGCATGATAAAGATCCACGAGCAGCATAAAGCAGCAAATCGCATGTGGTGCCAGCTTCAGGAGCCGACTGAGGGCCACACTTGATCTGTACGGTCAGTGAAAGAAGTAAGTACTTACAACAGCATGACTTATTGACATATCTCACAGAATCCAACAGAACTTGATATGGAAATTGACCTAGAACTGCTGAATCACCTCCGTAAATTCGTCTTTCTACTTTTTGAAGTGCTGTTTTGGAGCCTGACATGTTCAGTTGACTTTGATGTCTATTAAAGCTCTCAACGTCAGTTGAAGCAATCATCGATAATATTAACACAATTACAACAGCACTGTGCAGTCCGTGACTCACTTTCATTCCAAAAAAAAATTACTTTTGTTTACAATTTTGAAAAATCCTGAAATATTTTCATGGCAAACTTGATTTTTCTGAAGGAATTTGGTTGAGAAATCTGTAAATTTTGACTGAAATCGATGAAAAATGCTTTAGATTCAAGCAATGTGTCATTAAAGCTTAAACAACATTTATGACTAGACCTAGTTCCGCTCCATTTGTCGATAAACACCGAAGTTGACACGACTCCTATGTCCGTACTTCAACAATGTTCCCATTAGCACTAGATATAATGTTGGGTACATTGCAGCTAACGGGCAGCTAGTAGGTCACTGCTTCCTCTTGTTTCCCACTATTTCCCTCTGTTTTCCCCCTGTTTCCTCTTTGTTCCCAACACCCTCCCAAAAAATTGCTATTCGAGTCTAATTCCAATCATTAAGCAGTCTGTAAAGCTCAGAGCTTAGAAATGGCCAAAATTCCGATCAAAGGACGACTTAACTGTGGTCTGAGACCGGATTTCATAGAATCTGGTCGGAGGTTATAGTTAATCCGGTCTAGAGACGCACTTCTGGCCATTTCCCCACCATAAGCTTTCTTAGCAGACTGTAATACATCCAAAAAAGCTCATTTAGCATTAAAAAATTCCCAACGACTCCCAAAAAATTCAAAAAAATTCTTTCCATCCTCGACACGACTCATCATAGATTCGACTGTCATAGTCAGCTGTCTCTATAGCATCCAATAAGTCGGACAGAAACAACTATATATTCCATCAATTTCCATTTCACTTTCATACATTTTTATGCTTTTATAAGAATTCGCATGATACACACCCATACATGTGCAGGCACAGTCGACAGCATGTAGTCGACAAGCAGTAAGATGTGTTAAAGTAAAGCCACAACTACATCTATTTCCATTGCAAGTTATTCTCTCGGTGGTAGCGCAATTGAAAAAAAAAAAAGAATTTTCTAATTAAATTTAACCATCGATAAAGTTTAAGTCGCGCATAAAGTCTATCCAATAACGGTCAATAAAGTCCTGTAATGTTCAATTAACATGTAATTATATCGAATTAAACGCGATAAAATTGTGAAAAGTGAAATTTAAAAAAAATTGGCAATTTCGTTGGTCTGTAAAGGAACGCTCGCTCGATTTTCCTTCAGTTCTGTTGGATATACCTTCTTTTTTTTTGTATACACAAAAAAATTCAAAAAAAATTTTTTTTTTCATTTATAATTTAATTTAAAATTTAATTTACAAACTTGACATTGTGGTGGACTAAAAGTTGAGATTTTTGGACATAAATTGGACATAAAATCAAGTTCGATCGTCTTCTTCTTAGTCCATAAAAAATCTTGTGAAATTCTCAAGCAGCAAAAAAAAAAAAAAAAATTTTTTAGTGTCGACGCCAAGAAATTCTTCACATAGAAAGAGACAGCAAGAGCGCGCGCGTGTACCACTACATCCACAACAATCCACATCCAACGACTTGTACAACACAAAAAAAAAAAAAATATTCACATATTTATTTGGCAGTAAGTCGGTGGTGATCGGATCGCTCAGTGGATTAATAAGTTTTTTGTTGTCGGTTGAGAGTGGGATTTTATAGCCAATTATTGTGGAAATGAGTGACAGTGGATCTGAGCATAGTATGTTGATATTTTGATCATATCCATAAATCGTGTCAAATTTGATGGACATTCTTAAAAAATTTTTTTTTTTTCACAAGTGGCAGTGGAAAAATTTTTTTTCGTTCCTGATTGTGATTGTGCCTGCTGATTTTATATATGTACCAACAGTACCCATCAGCTGTATGGTCACCAATACAGTCACACATATTCTCTTTTGGACGAATTCAGCCATCTTGGATTTTCCCCCATTAAGCTCAAGACCAAAAAAAAAAAAAAAAGTTTAAAGTTTTTCGGTGTACAAGACGGGGACCGATTGATATTCAAGACCGGGTACAGGGCTGTGGGATTGAATTGAGAGTTGCTGGAATTAAGGCTTGCAGGCTGTCAATAAAAAAGGCAATTTAAAGTGGAAGTGAAATTGCAAAAATTAAGTATTGAGTATTTAAGTCCAGTGGAGTTCTGTTAAGGCATCCGTGTTGTGTTGTCAAGGTGAAAAAATTGAGATTTTTTTTTTTGGTTCCATTTACTTCCGACACAGCAGCACAAAAATTATTTGAGAGATTACGTGATTATGGAAGATATTTGGGGTATTATATGCAATGGCTTATGACCTTCCAAGTCTGTCATGTCCGTAAATTTAGAATTTTGAAAAAAAAAATTGTCATCGGTGACGTGATTTACAATTTTTTTTTGCGGACCGAACTGTGTCAATTAATTTAAATTTTATCCAATTTTTTTTTTTTTGTACATTAAAATTCATGAAAAAATCAATTTTTTTTTGTGTCTTCTTGTCATCCACAAAAAAAGAAGATTTTTTTTATATATTCACAAAATGTTCTGTCGATTCTGAATGTCTCTCTCTCTCTCTCACTCACTTATGTATGCGCACGCACACATTCTCAACAAATTCTTTACATATGTATTTGTGTATTATAATTTAATTTATACATGTGTGCATCCATATGGGTGCCAATTTCACATACAATCATACACAAACTTTCGTGTGGAAGTGAGTAAGAGAGTAACGGGAAGTGAGATGGAGAGAGACTTATGCCCATCAAGAGTTTGTCGACCTTTCCTAATGTAATACGCTGTGTGTGAAGCATAAAAAAAAACAGGCGAATTTATCGATTTTTTCTCTCTCTTTCTCACTCCATCATGGCCTCCTTTTACTCTCTCTCTCTCTCTCTCTCTCACCCCTCCCAAACCTCTAAGCTTAGCTTAATAAAGCTCAGTATGTGTATCACCATCTGGTTTTTTATGCTTGTATGTTCCTCACTTTTTTGGCCAGCTGGAAACAAGAGAAAAAAAATTCCTTAAAATATGGAGAAAAATCTCACACACACACATGCAAAGGCACACAAATACATGGAAAATTATGAGGAAAATTTCTTTGATTTTTTTCCAAGTTCGCATCTACGCATTTTATTTATGAGAAAATGTTTTCAACACGCTTTGAGCGGTCATTGAACTCACGAGATTGGGGGGTGGGTAAACCCCCCACCTACCCCCTCCCCACCTCTCTCTCATCTTCCATTTTCCTAAAGTTTTTCTTCTTCGTTTTTCGCTTGATGGCTCATTTTCTTATATTGGAGTTGCTGACTTTTTTTTTAATGGAATTTTGTGTGCTTTAAGCTTAATTTTTATGTACGGATGTGTCGTGTGTGTGCTGGATATACATACATGGCATTTAAATGGTCTTTTAAATGATGAAATAATGAGGAAAATTGAATGAGGGAATTTGACAATTTTCACTTTTTTTTGAAGGAGAGCTTTCGGTTTTTATGGGGAATTTGAAGCTTTTTTGAGGATGTTTTATGGATTTTGAGAATTTTTTAGGGTTTTTTGAAGGATTTGTTAAGAATTTTTGAAGATTTGTTGAGAATCCTGCAATTTTTCATCGATTTTTTGCTCATTTTTAAAGAATTTTCCCAATTTTCTCAATTTTCACAATTTTTTTTACAATTACTATGGAAAATGTCGAATTTTAAGCTTCTTATGGTCTTTTTCTACTCAATATCCATTAAAGTAGATGAAAAATTAATTTTACTTCCTTATTATGTTGACAAATGTCCTTTATTCCTGAGCTTATTGTGAATTTTTGACTAAAATATTGAAGATTTCCTGATTAAAGCCATCAAAATGCAGAATATGTCCTAATTAATTACTTACTAACTTCCTTGGTAAAGGCGGACGAGTTCCTGTTACCGAATTTAAAGTCGAAAGCTAGATCTGGCTTACGTAGATAGTATATCTTCATTAGAGCTTCCAAAAAGTTTAACATTTCACGAATAAATAGAGCAGTGATGGCAAACTTTTTATTTTTCTCGAAACTCCTAAGTAATAAGCTTCAACTGAAATTTACAAAAGCATATGATTCATCGCATTTTATAAAATTATTGATGGAACACTAGAGTGCCACAGCATACAGGTTGCCCACCACATTTATAGAGTTCTTGAAAAAGCTTTATTGGGCATCCATATGGCTACAAAAAATATACTACTTCCTTTTGGCCTTCATAAACGAGAGCCTTAAAAGCTCAAATACAGAAGTTCTTCATTTGTGTTGTTCGGGCAGCCAAGCGTGACTTGTCGAGTTTTATTCTTCAATGTTCAGTTCTACGCTGATATCATTCCCTAAGAAACAATGCCCATACTCACCTAAATCAGCATTTTAAATTATTCTTACTTACTCACTTACTTTGCTGGCTGTACAGATCAATTGTGATCCATGGCCGTCCTCAGATGCTCCAGTTTCTTCAGATGCTCAGTCAGATGGACCAGAATTCCAGTTCTTTCGTTGACTTCAGCTTGCCAATTTCCTACAATCAATTATTCAATCAATATAAACTGAGCATGCTCAATTTTTGTGAGCCTATTCATGCCTTCATGTCTGTTCTTACATCTTAATCAGAATACAAATTTTTTTTTCTTCAAACTTTTTCACTCTGTGTAGCCTTTTCGGTACTGTTGCTAAGAGAACATTTTCGCTTGATGTTATTTCAAAATAAATTGTAATAAGATATTGTGGTTGTCCATTGATCCAGTCAGTGGGTGGCTATTGACATTTTAAAAATAATTTTTTTTGTCAGCATACACACACCTTAGGGAATGTTTGGAAGTTATGTAATTTTTTATGCAATTTTGGGATAATTTAAGCAATTTAAAATAATAAAATTTAATTTTTAGACTTTTTCCGCCCCTCTTCAGTTGTTTGCCTTTCTGTATAGTTTTTTAGCAAAATCATGAACCCTAATTGACTTTCTGTAAAAAAATTGTGAACCCTTCATCCTCCCCTTTAGGCGTTTCATTATTTTCCATTATTTTCGGATGTAGTCTTACTAAATTTGACTAAAAATACTATTTTAAAGGATGTAAAATTACGAGGGTGGGGGATTTTCGGATTTTAAAGCCTTGCATTACCAATAGATTCTAATAACTCAATTGTGATCCATGACAAACTTAAGCTTTGATGCCAGAAATGTTCAAGAGACATGAACAGCTTTAGAAGGTTGTTTTAGATTGAATATAATTAATTTTGTGATTTTTTGGATCATCTGCCTTAGAAAATCCTTACAAATCGATGAATTACATCCTAAATTAGGGGTTTTCAATCCTGGGATCCCGGGATCAGTTTTTCCATTCCCATAATCCCTGAGTTGAGATTTGGACCCACGATTGACATCTCTACTCCGAATCGAGATGCTCATACACCCTTTCTTTTCCATCAATCTATGGATAAAACATAAAGTTGGTTTCAATGGTTCATAGACTCATAAAAGCTAAAGATTCTAATATTTTCGACATTATGTCATCATATGTATTTATTCAAAGAGTACAGTTCGATTGATCAATCTGAAATCTGGTCCAAAATTGACATGACTCCATCTTGGTGTATAAATCAGGTCATTAAGTCAATATCACCCCACCCTGGAACCAGAGTTGCAAAAACAGGTGTCTGTGACAGGCACAGACAACAGATCTGTCACAGATTTTGCCTTTTCGCAAGCAATGCCTTTTTACAGGCAATTCACAGATTAACAACTCTGCTTGGAATTGGATTTTACTTCAATTAACCAATTTTCACTACTCAAATTAGAACAAAATCCTCAAAATGACTTAAAGCTCCTTTCCAAAAACTCCCATTTTCAAGCCCCTCTAAATTACAACTTTCAATACATCCGATGTATCGATCTCCATTTACAGAAAAAAATAATTTTCGCATGATGTGAATTCATAAAATGAAGAGATGCGGAAAAAAAGAAAAAATGAAAAAAAAATCGAAAGTTATACGAAGGGAAACTGATTCTATTGTTCGAGAAGAAAAAAATTATTTTTTCACTTTATTTGTCTCACGAGGAATAAAAAAAAAAGTAAAGTTGAATTTTTAATGGCAGGCTGATTGAGAAAAATGAGTATGTTGTACATTATTAAGGACTTTGATGACTTGATGAAGATTTTTTTGGATTCTTTGAATTGTTCTCATGGGTAATAATGAGGTGATGATTGGAATTTTAAAATGGGGAATTTTTAATGGGAAATTTTGAGAGTTGTTTTGACTTCAGGGGCTGATTATTCTGGAGAAATCGACCCAAGATGAAGCTGTTGACTGTATATTAACTCTGTAATTCATTTTAGAGCTTTAAATTCAATGTAGATGGATCTGTTGGGTGTATATTGACCGTACAATCCTTACTAGACCCTAACAGACAAGGAGTTTGCTTTTTTGTGCTAGAAATACCACTTTGGTGCCCAAAATCTATCAATTTGGCTACTAGAGAGAGCTTGAAGTTGACTGGTATGCAGTATGAAGTCAATTTGATTAGAATCGACTGTTTAATGATCTCTGATCAAGACTTAGACACTCATAGAGAATCTAGTAAAGAGACTGAACATCGTTGGGGGTCAGGTCTTGCTCTTACTAGCTTCTAGACCTTCTTACATCCACTTAACTTCCATTTTCTCTCCTAATTTCTTCTTTTTTGGACTAAATTCTTTGATTTGCTGTATATTTTACACAAAAATTGGTCAAACTCGTTAACAAGACCCAAATAGCTCCTAGTCCTCAAGAACCCTTCCTCATAGTCCTCTAAAGCACTCCCCCTAGTCCTTATAATCCCTCTTCCCTCCCCTATCCTTAACATCACCCACAATAATCAAATTCCCATTCACAAAACATCCCCCAAAATATTACCAATTAATCTACTCATTTGCAATATAAATCTTTAAGTCAGTTGTCATGCACAAAAGATTAAGTGCCAATAAATGAGAGATTGTTATGTGTAAAATACCCACATTAAAAATCATATCATATATTTATTCATAGCCAGTCAATTTCCATTTGATCGAATATAAATTGTTGTTCATTCAGTGAATATTCATTCTAAATCTTAAATATATATGAAGGAAGTGATATTATGCTTTTGTGAATGGGAATTTGATTATTAAGTGGAAAAATTTTTGATGAAAATTTGGGAAAATTAGGGAAAATTTGGGGGGGGGGTGGGACAATATTGGAGATTTTGAATTTTTTGGGTTTAGTCTGGGGTAAAATTGAGAATTAGGGGATGGAATAGACCAATAAACTCTAACTGTAGTGTTGAATATGGAATCGTCTAATCACAGCTTGTCCCATTCGCAGAGAAATCCTCAAAAACTGGCTTTAAGCTTGTCAGATAAACCCAAAATTTGGTATTATGATAGGATTATGTTATAGTCAAATTTTAATACTTTTGGTGTACCTGCATTGTACCGTACCATCTCCTGAGAATTCACCCCCAGAATCACACCTGAAAAGCTCCAAGCCAGCCTAAATTTTCCACTCATTATCCCAAAATAACATCAACATTTAACACAATTTTCTTCACCCATCGTTGCATTATAATCAATGGAAATACCCCACATATGTATATGTTTCAAATTATGCAAAAATAAATAAAAAGTCTCTTACATGAATGACACACGTGCATGACCTCTTGATATATTATATGAATTATATTCAATTTTAATCCAATAACAAGGAATTTTGTTATGAAAGTTTTTATTTTCTGGCTTGATTGTAGGATTTTTATATTGTGAAATGATGTCCTGGGGAGGTGATTTATTGGGAATTTTGGAATGTGTGGAAGGGTTGTAGGCATTGGAATTGGCAAAAGCTATTAATAATCATGTGATACAGAAAATTCTGTTCAATTTTGGGATATCAGTGCCTTCGGTTCATGTAGGAACACATCAAATCGCTGTTGGGACTCAATTGGAGTCGGGATACGCTGGATTTGGGCTTTAGAGATCATTTAGAGTTCTGTGAAGTCCAATAGAGTCCGATTGAGTCTGATTAAGTCCGTTAAAGTCCGCTGGAGTCCGTCAAAGTCCGCTGGAGTCCGTCAAAGTCCGCTGGAGTCCGTCAAAGTCCGCTGGAGTCCGTTAGAGTCCACTGGAGTCCGCTGAGGTTCGCTAAGGTCCGCTGTGTCTTCAATTGTCCTATAAAGTCCAACTAGACTCTATACGAACTCTTTAAGTCCGACTCTTGGAGTTTTTCAAGCAATATCTCATGTTATCGACCAAAATAAGCCAGAATTCGACTCAAAAGTGCCTTCAATCACCAAATTCCAAACAACCTTAATGTAAATTTTGAAAAAAATCTCCAAAAAGCTTCATCAAATCCCCAACCAGCCTACCCAACCCTCTTTTCTCATCCTCATTTCCCTCCATCAAATAACTCATTTTATCAGCAATTATTCCAACTCGTTATATATTTTTACTGTACCGAAAAAAAACAAGAAATCATAAATACAAAGACTTGAAGAATAAGAAGTCATGAAAAATGTTGCGTGTAATATATCACTGCCATTGCCTGTTCCCAAGAAAAAAAGCTCAGCTCTACTCTGTGTGTGACGACAAAAAAAAAAAATATGAAAAAAAATTGTTTTTCTTCTTTTATGTCGCGTTGAATATTTTTATAGTTCAGGTTTTATTGGTTGTAAGGTTCTTGTTGTTGAGGTTGGGATTGGGTATGTGGTTGGGTGGGTAAGGGAGGAGAGGGGAGGAAGGGTGGTAATGGTAGGTGGGGTCGTTAGTCAGGTCATATTGGCAGATTTAAGCTCATTTACTGCACTAAATAATGACTTACTTTAACAGGCGAACAGCTTGCTCACTTTAAATGGACTAGATGTGCTTCCCGTCAGCGGTGTCCTCAAGTTCTTCTGGAAGCATTCTCTGTGCCTCTTTGGGTTATTTATCGTCTCTACTAAGGCAATGATGGTTCCTTAGTTACATATTGACATGATTTATTATGAATACTTAATTTGGCTTCTGTATGGAATCATTATGGCTGCCAACTGGATGCGGCTTCAATTTGACAAATTTCAGACGAATTTTTAACAAATTTTCAACATTAAAGCTACGAAATAGTCTTAAAAATGACGGAATCCACGTCTACACACCTAATGCACAACACACTAGAGTATCAGGACTCATAGGCTAACCAGCAACTGCTGCCGATAGCTACAACAACATGTCTACCTCCATCCATCTCCCCCCGAACTTCTTCGTCTCCTTCATCTTGCATTTTTATGCTCAAAAAAGAAATTTTTTCACCTTTTTTGCCACTCGACATATTTTTATACTTTTTCCATCCTCAATCGTATCATCATTTTGGTGATAAAAATGAACATCGTTTGACACACAAAAAGAACCATCTGAAAAATTACATAAAATCTAAAAAAACATATTTTTTTCTTTTTCACAGAGGACTACCGAGAAGGCGACGATATGGGTGGTGGCGCCGGCGATTTCGATTCAGGTAAATATAGGTGGAAAGAAGTGAAGATTTATTTTAAGCTTGTGAATTTTTAAGTCTCCGAGTGGACAAAAAGATGTTCATGGCAAGTTAATGTCCAGTTGATGACTAGTTCTAACATATTTGTATCCACTCGGAGTCAGTTTGTATTTAAGTGGAACGACTATGTTCAATTGCTAAGTCCTTAAAGCAATAAAGCAACTCGGAGTGAAATTTGCAAGAAATTTTAAGATAAATAGTCAAAAATTCATCATTTGCACGCTTTTGACTATCATTTCTGTAAGATAAACTTGAGCATTTTACCACAAAAATGGAGAAAATTAAAGAATTTTGTCAAAAAGTGAAGGTATGGGTTGAAGAGGGCTGACAAAGGGGCAAAGTTAAAGTTTCCCGATGTTTTGGTCTAAATAGGAAGTTTCGGTTTCAGTCTTGAGAATTTGCCGAGACCGAGACTTCTAGAAACCTCAACAACGCCGTTGAAAGCTTCTGGGTTAATTTCATCCTCTCTTCCACCCTCTTCTCCCTTGGAAACGTTCCTGCTTTAAGATATGATTTGAGTGCAAGAGCATCATCATTCTGAATGCATAACTATACCCACGTAACCTTAGCAACCCCCAAAAAAAACATAAAAATCTCCATTTATTCGAACAGCACACCCAGTTCGTTAGGGTAACTCAGTGTCGCTGTATTAACTGTAAGAGTCAAAGTTGCTCTGACGGCACAGTGACGGTGGATTTCAATCCTCTTTTTACGACAGAAAATGAGGTTCGCTGCATTGTGCTACTCGGGTTAATGACTTAATTTTAGCCATTTTCTTGCAATTTAAATTCAAAAAAAACTCTAATTTTGCTGCATTTGTCTTCTTCTCAGAGTATCTAATTGTGTAACAATATTGAATAACTATCTTTATTGTCAATTTCAATCTCTAACGTCTCCAAGAACTCCAATTCTAATTGAAAGACTACAAACTAAATAAAATATTATGCAACCCACTTTGGAGTCACGTTTTTTTGTGCTAATGCATTTATGATAAAGAAAAAAAATTGTAAATATGACTTTATGTGCTGAAAAGTTTTGTGTTTTTCTCTTTTTTTTGCATACAATGACACAAGTGTGGGTAGTAAAATTGTATTAAGTCATAATTCTTGTTACTATGTACTTTTCGGATATGAAGTTTGTTGTCACTTTTTATGTGTGTGGGATTTTGATTCTATGAATTTGGATATTTAAATAAGTTTTAAATTATTGGGAATTTGGATTGATTATGGGGAAGATTTTGGATGGTGATGTAAAGGATTTGAGTGGAGACAGTTGGTGATAATTTTGGGAATTAAAGCTAATTGTTCATGAGTGGCAATTTTCATTATTTGTAAGGGATTAAAACTGTTAGGATTTATCAAAATTGATCAAAAATTCGAGCAGTATTGTCCGAAGAATCGTATCCTTTGCTGTAAAATGGACCTAATTTTAACAACACGGTGTCTTCTGGGCAACATTCGGCGTCAAACCAGTGCTTGATCAGTTTCGCAACCTTGACTTCCTATCAAATGAGTTAATTGCTCATAAGTAAGGGTTGTTTAAGGCTAATCGAAACTACAGCTAAATGGAGTGACTGTACAGAAGTAATGAAGGAAATTATGAAGGATACAACCTTACTTTTTGCTATTGATCTAGTTACACAGCAACAGAGCAATGCTCTATAGTGATTTTTATGTCCCAAACTAGATGGTCTTCTTAAAAACTGGCTCGATTGATTTACAAACTTCCATTCAGTAATTGATTAGTATATAATGATCAAATATGACTATGGCACTCATCTTAAAATTGATAGAAATGGTAAAAAGTACATAGACAACATACTAGCCCTAATATACAAGAATAAGCTCAATTAACATCTTGCGGTACCTAATGAGCATGGTTATATAGTATTTAGTAGAATATGAGCCTTTAAATCCATGTATATGCTCAATAAGCATCATACGGTATCAATTAGCTTCAGAATAGGCTAACCAATTAACATACTCATTGGATACTGTAAGATGCTTATGAGTATTTGCTCCAAATTTAGGGTAGTGACACTACAAAAATTGCATAACAAAATCTTCAAAATTCCTCCAATTTTCATCCTCAAAACTCAACATAAGCTTGACATAAGCCTCAAAAAAAAAATCTAATTCCCAACCATTTTCAACTATTTCTAACTTCAAATAAACTTCCAAAAAAAACACAAAACAAAAACAAAAAAACAATTCAGAGTTCATTGACCATTTAATTAGGTTCCCATATCGGCAGCAAATAAAAAATAAAAAAATAGAATCAAAAATTCATGTGACAATGTCAGAATGTACAAAAAAAGTCAATGGATAGGAAATTAAGGACAATTCGAGACATAATTTACTTGTTATTTATGACTATACATTAAAAAGCTGTTCTTATAGGAAATTAATTTATGAATCGGTCCACTTTACATTGTTGTTGTTGTTGGACATTTAGAGACATTTTAGTGGAACTGCAGAAAAAAAATTGTTGAAAAGTTTGAAAATGGGAAACAAAAGTTGTTAATTAAAATTTATTGTTTAATGCTATTTAAGGAGGAAATTGCATGCTGTTTTTGCTTAAATGATATTAAATTTATTAGATTATAAATAAGAAGATTAAGCTCTCAAATCCATGCCATTTGCCTGTTAGGGCTCCTGAACATGACTTCTCGGACAAACTCGGTCTTGGTCTCGGTCTCGAGAATTTGTCAAGTCTTAATGCTGATTTAGTGTATTTAAGGCGAACAAGCTCTCAAATGAATGCTTATTTTGCATGTTAAAGCTCAATATCGAGATCAGAATCAAAATTATTGAAGATACTTACTTAATTTGCTGGTAGTACAGGACAGAGTTTTCAGGACTATGTGAATTGAGCTTTTGAAGTCCAGAGAAGTCAGACTCCAAATTGTAGTCCTGCAAACTGTGCTAAACATAACTACTCTGATTCATGACCTTCTTTAAATTGTTGCTAAACGCTCTACTACTTGACTGCTTGACTGCCATGGTTGATTGTTATTTGGATGGATTAGTAATATTCATTCCATTTGCTTATTACGAAACGTTCTTAGAATTGAGTAGGGAGGTTCGAGATTTTGTTATGGCTCAAATAATGAATTTTGTTTTTTTCCTAGAAAATTAATTACGATATTGAAGGAAAAGAAGTTGGTTTCACATAAAAAATTGTCAAATTGAGGATTTTTCGTAACTTTTCAATCTTTAAAATTGTGAAAATATTACAATTTATATGAAATTTTTGGAGAATAAATCGAGTTGACTTTAATTGATCAAATGTCCAAAATATGCTAGTGTGATTCAGGCATGTTGCTTAATTTTGGATAGATGTATCGAGCAGAGTGGACAAAAATACGTCGATTAATTCTCGAGATTAGTCCGTTCTACTGCTACTAGAGCGTTGGAGTACCGTTCTAACGACCCAGGATCAATCTAAGGGAAAGTCTAGTTGATTCGGGTGCTTTTTCGCTGTTTCAGTCACACCAACTCGGTTTGTTTAATTCGCGATACACAAATTGTGGCTAGGTACGTTGCATTGATATACCCTGGGTGATAAAAAATATGGAAATCTCAGTCTCAGTCTCGGCATCAGGTTCTGTCAATTCGAGATGTCTTGTGGTATTTTGATTACTTTTAAGCCATAACACAATGTCAATTCAGATTTTGTATTGATCTGACTTCTGAGTTGACAAGCCACCATTTGCAATCCGTCAGTAGAGAATAATTTCCACATGACACTGGAGGCCGGTCTTCATGGAGTCCTGTCAACTCTGCCCAGCTCTCCATACAAAAGTCCATCTATTTTTCAAGCTCTGTCAAAAACTAATCAAAAATACATCTCAAATATTACAAAATTTCCTTCAAAAACTTCTCCACATGAAGCATCATAATGTAATACTTGCTTCACTTTAAAGCACTTTTATGACATAATATGCTTAGTATTATGGAGCTTAGTGATAAGAAAAGTTTATTAAAGATAACAAAATTTTAAAGAAAAAAACTTTTTCTTGATTTACATTTGGGACTATTTGATTAAAAAGTGAATAATTAATGAACAGCTGTAAGCAAGTCAGAGACTTGAGTTTGATGTCCTTATTATGGATCTAAGCTATGGATCTGAGTATAATGGATCCTTTAGAATGGTTCAGCCATGGATTGCAGGCCTGGATTTAATGCAGTTTATGGATGTCTAGGCCTGTGGCTTTATAGGTTGTCCAAGGCTGTAGACCTGCTGTTTTTGGATGAAATCTTCACCAGAGCTTGAAGTCGACTTGGATTATGTATGAAGCCCTGCTGACTAATGTCGATTTTGTCCATACAAAATCCGAGTCGACTTCAAGCTCTTCCCTACACTAATCAGCACAAATTCCTGAACATCCTTAACTAATTCTCATTAATTTTCATTTAATTTAGGTCAGCCGAATAATCAAACAGAGCAGGAGCTTGCCTCTAAATGCTTGCAGATTCAATCAAAGCGATTTTATCTTGATGTAAAGCAAAATCGACGTGGTCGATTCATCAAGGTCGCTGAGGTGAGTTTTTAAGAATTTTTTTTTTATATTTATTGTACATCCAGCAGTGTGGGGGTGTCTAATTAAATTCCGTAGGGATCAGACTTTTTCTTTATAATTGAATAATTAGATGTGTTTTTGTATAATTATTTCAAATTAAAGTCAAATTTGTACACGATGTTGTGTTATTTATATCAAGTGGTAATTATGGAGGGGATTAATGTGTACAAATTTGTGATGTAACTGAGATGCATAATTAGAGGAAATTGCATTTTTTTTGGGAGTAAAAATGGGTCAAAATCCGTCGTTATGGCACAATTAGCTCAATTCCACGTCTTTCTATAATTGGTGCTGAACCAAAATCAGCTGTCAGGATGGGGACATAGTGGGCGTCATGTCATCTACTTCTTGCTGTTCACAGATTGATTATTCTTGAATTATAGTCCGGGATTGTCTCGATATTGAGAATTTGAAGAAGTTGAGACCAGAATTGGCAGATTTGTGGTTGTCAGGACTCAATGAAGGCTTCAAAATGTGAGATCCAAGTAGCCTGGACTCCTTTAGAAGCATTGCTACAATAGAATTCTGAAAATTCTGGTCTAGACATTGGAAACCCACACTTAAGAACCTTATTAGACTCAGTTGAAGGCCGAAGAGCACAATTCGGTTAATTGATCCAAAATCAGGCTCCAGGCCAAAGTGACTCTGACTTGATGCCTGACCAGCACCATACCAAAGTCACTTCAACCTGGAGAAAGATTTTGGATCAATTAAGAGACGTGTGCTGACATGGGCTAGTTTAAACAATCTCACAAACATTAATACATTTCTATCTCATTTCCAGATTGGCGCCGATGGTCGTCGTTCGCAAATTTTCTTAGCTCTTTCAACGGCATCCGATTTTCGCGGACATCTTTCAACATTCAGTGATTTTTATTCATCATTAGGTGAGCCTTTAACTAAATTTTTCTTAAATCATGACTAATTTCAATTTATTTTAGGTCCCCCAAATCCCGAGAATGTACCGGAAGATGGAAAGCTGAAATCAGAATGTATAGTCAAAGAGAACAGACGTTACTACTTAGATTTGAAGGAAAACGCGAGAGGACGTTTCTTAAGAGTAAGTTGGTTGACGGATGTTGTTGTATGTTGGGTTGAAGGGCAGTTTTAAAGCAGTTTTGAGGATGGTTCGGATCAGAGTTGGTGATAAAGCATGAACTATGGATTGCATCAGTCAGAATAGGCTACTTGGAAGCTGTGCAAATGCATTCAAATTTATGTCAAAATGCATGACCTTAATTAGCATCTTATAGACTAATTGATGAAGCATTTACTGTAGATTGCATTCTATGATGGACATAGAGCATGCCTCCATGCTGTCATGATGCTGTACTGCCATCATTGCATCCCGAAACTATTAGAGCATGCTTATCATTTGTTACAGGTTGTAGACTAAAATTCGCTGATGTTTATCTCTCCTAAGCTACTTTTAGTGCCGTACCAAATGCAAATTTGCGAATTTCAGGAGGATTTCTTCCAGATTCTTCCTAAGCTGCTTCAACAATCCAAATCAATGAATCAATTTGCATTCAAAATTCAATATCATTTTTAACTCAATCTTATCATCTTTTCTCTTTTAAGGTATCACAAACAATCACCCGCGGTGGTCCGCGGTCTCAAATCGCCATTCCAGCGCAGGGCTTAGTCGAATTTCGTGATGCATTAACGGATCTTTTGGATGAATTTGGTGACTCTGATGGCGGGTTAGTATTAATTAAATTTTTTCTGAACTTTACAATTTTGGCTCTTTTTGTTATTAAAATTGTCAAAGCAGAGCTCATAGTTGACTCTAATTTTGTATGGAATCGAGTCGACTTG
Organism: Chironomus tepperi; assembly: GCF_022539635.2. Lineage (NCBI taxonomy): Eukaryota > Metazoa > Arthropoda > Insecta > Diptera > Chironomidae > Chironomus > Chironomus tepperi. Next base: position 164,388 of record NW_027226290.1, on the reverse strand, counting down.
AGTTGACAGCTTCATACAAAATTCGAATCAGCCTTGAGCTTTGTCTCAAAGTGATATTCGAATAGTGCAAGTCTGTTAATTGATTCAAAATCCGGAACCAGGCTGGCATAACTGTAACATGATGACGGATTCAAACCACATCCGACATAGACACAAAGTGAGAGTTATGCCTGGTGGTCCCAGGATTTTTGATCAATTAACCAATTTGTGCTATTTTGGACAGTATGTGATGATTGAGTAGAGCTGTGAAATTAGAACATATTGACTGTTTCATAAGAGCTGACTCATAGATGTTGAATAAGACTATGACTAGCCTGAGTGGTCATGAACATGTTATACGACGGATTCTTACATAGTAAGGATTTTTGAGACCGAAATCAAGACTTGCTAGTCTCAGAACCAGTTCCAGTCCCAGATTTGTTTCGGTTCTTGTCTTGCTGTAGGTTTTGATTCCAGTTTCAATCCCGTTCTCGATTCCGTTCTCGGTTCTGTTCTGGATCCGTCCTCAGTCCCGTTTTGAATTTCATTTTTGGTTTCATCTCAGTTCTATTCTCATTTCCATTCTGAGTCCCGAACTCAATCCCGTTCTAGTCCCGTTTTATATCCCTATTTTCGGTTCCGTTCTCAGTCTTGTTCTCCAAAATTCGTCCAAACCGAAACTTCAATCACTCCTTATTCCTAGCTTCCACAGCTTTACTCTTCCTCAATCAATACCTCAATCACAGTTCAACCCATCTACATATCTATAACCATGTCAATCCATAACTAATCAATTTAATTTAATTAATATTTTATCAAATTTAGATTTAAAGGTGAACTGCCCGAAGGACGTCACTTGAGAGTCGATAACAAAAACTTTTATTTCGACATTGGCCAAAATAATCGTGGCATCTACATGCGAATGAGTGAGGTAGGTTGTGTAGAATAGTAAAAAAAAAATGGAAATTGTCCAGAAAGAGATGGAAAATGGGAATAAAAATTGCATAAATGTGCAGCGTACATACGATAAACTATACATTGAAATGTAGTAAAAATAGAGGGTGTTGGGGTGTTGGGGTGGTGGATTTATTGCAGGATGTATTGGAGTATTTGTGACCTAATTTTAAGTTGTGTTGCACATGTGGAATTAAAATTAGGTCAGTAGATTAAATGCTGTTATTTATCATCCACGACCTATTTCTTATGTCATAATATTGAGATGAATATTTTAATAGATAGGATTTTGGGGCTTGTGGATTTAGAAAAAAAAAATATTTTTTAATTCCGATTCTTATTTTTATATAGGACAATATGGGGAGATTAATTGGATTTTTTTAAAGGATTTTATAGCTGTTTGTAGCTTATAGCAACCATTTGGCAAGCATTAAGAGTTTAGTTGGATATTAGATCATTTAAAGTCTCAATTTTGGTGCATTCCATTCTGATTTGCAACAGTTTGTTGCAAAAATGACAGGATTTTGAGAGTCTGGACCCTTAACATCCAATAAAGCACCTTCACTCGAGTCCAGACTCTAATTAAGGTGCCTAAGCTTTAGAATCCTGTTCATCTGACTCTGTTGCTGACTCTTTCACCTAGTTTGTACAAATCATCTGTCCGAACTTTAAGCTGACATTCTATCATTACTGTTTTGAGCCAAGCTCCTGTTTGCCATGGAATGGAGTCATATCTATCAACTTCAATAGATCAGGACGCTGGTTGAGGTAGAGTCAGGTCAAATTAAGAGCTTCTCTAGTGTCTTTAGTGGTCACTGGTCTCTGCCAAAGTCCTACCAGGTCCGGTATGATTGGACAACTGCTTGGATTAAGAGGAAAACAAGGACAGGGTGTGGGTCGGGTGTCTGGGGTTGTTAATGGTCATACGTAATGATTAGGGAGCATAAAATGTTGAGACAAAAGTCATTTGAGGAAATAAAGAAAAATTATGACAGTTGATGGAGATTTTTGGTGGATTCTTTTGGGTTTCAGTGAAAATGGCTCGATTGTCTGGATTGTGGATTAGATTTTAGGGGTATCTGAATGACACAAGTCACTGGGTCAGATGAGGGAATCCACATATTCCACATTTCGGTTCATAATTTTGTGACAAAGCTTTAAATTGGGTGGAAGTAGTCTAAAATTGTAATTTTAGTGTTACGTAATTTATGAACATTACCTAAGGCTGTAGAGCTGATCAAAATTGACGAAAATTGATGAAAATCTGTTTGATCAATTCCAAACCCTAACAGGCAAAGAGCATGCTGTCATGGTACAGGAAGACCACTAAGGTACCTAAAAGCGGCATCTATGCCTGTTAGGGACCCCCTTAAGAATCCAAAATGAATAAAAACTGACTAATTCTTATCTAATTTTAGGTCAAGAGCAACTTCCGAACCGCAATAACTGTACCCGAAAAGTGCTGGTCTCGTTTTCGCGATATCTTAAATGACTACTGTGAAAAAATGTCCCAGACCGCAACGACCACTGCCGATAATAATACACAACAAGCGCAATCATCACAATCTGGTGGTTCGCAAAAATAAATTCTCTAAAAAATTTATTATAAATAATTAAAAATTAAACAAACAAAAAAAAAGAAAACAAAATGAAGAAAGTAAAAAAAAAAGTTTAATTAACAACACAATTAAGAAACTACAAAAAAAAAATGATATAAAAAAGAAGTTATAATACACATACACACACACGCCACCTCCTACAACAGTTGATTTCAACAGATTTGAACTTCCACGTGTACGCGCGGAAGTTTAAGAAAAAACTTTTTTGGCGGCTAATGTTTTTAAATTATTATTTTTATTGTTTTTCCGATAATAACGAAATAAATAATAATAAAAAAAATAATAAAAAAAAAATAATAAGTAACAAAATCCTTTTTGGCATTGAAATAAATAGAGACGCATGCTTCCGTTTTGTGAAGCTGACACAAACAGAGAAATGTGAAAGAAAAAATTTTTGGATTTTTACTAAAAAATGCTTGCTGTAATTATTATGTTTTTATTGCTTAAAAAATTTTTAATATATACATATAAAAAATATTATATTTTTTTTTTTTTTTGTTAATTTATAAGTGAAAAAAAAATGGAGTAAATTTGATTAAATTTTTATAAAATTTAATAATTTTTAATTATTAATAAAAAAACGAAAAAGTAAATACAAAAAAAAAATACATTTTTTTTGGAATGATCGAAGACGAATTAAAAAATTGGAAATTGAATGATAAAAAATGGATGAAAAATTTGGAAAAGAAACACAAAAATCAAATTTATATTTTTTCATATTTATTAGAGAATTGAGAAATGTTTTAAGAAATTTAAAAAATGTTTATTAATTTTGCATTTTAATGGAAAAAATAATAATCCTTTTGGTATGGAATGTCTAAAAATCGGGATGTGGGGGACTTTTGTGAAATGTGAAAATTTTTAGATTTTTAAAAATTATGAAAGAAGAAAAAAAATAAACTTCAAAAAATTGAAAATTTAAATTAGTTTGAAATTTTCAAAGTTGAAATTTACATTTAAAATTTGTTAAAATTTTAAAAAAATTAAAATTAAATTTTTTTTTAAAAATTTTTTAAAATTGATAAGTTTGAAAAATTCAAAAATTTGATGAAATTTCAAAAATTTTAAAAATTCAAAAAATTTTAAAAATTCAAAAAATCTGAAAAATTGAAAATTTTAAAAATGTTTGAAAATTGAAATTTATAAAATTTCCTTTCAAAAAAAGTTTAAAAAATCAAATATTTCAAACAAATCGAATTTTAGTGCATTATCTGCATAATTGTTGTCAAAAATCTTAAAAAAAATGTCTAGTATGACTAGCTATTCTGGCTCTAAGCCAAATCTGTTCAAAGAACAATAAATCTTATAAAAATCAACAAAAACAAAAATATTCAAAAAATCACAAAAATTCAATAAAATTGAAATAAATTCGAAAAAAACATTTCAAAAAATTGAATTAAATTTTCAAAAAAAATTCAAAAAATTGAAATAAAATTCAAATTAAATTCTAAAAAATTGAATAAAATTCAATAAAAATTCGAATCAAAAATGAACAAAAAATTCCCCCAAAAAAAATTAAAAAAATTTCACATTTCACAAATTTAATCCACAAAAAAGTAAAAAATACTAAAAAATGTTAAGAAAATACTAAAAGATTTTGATGGAAATTAAATTTCACTATTTTTGCAGAGCAAACACGAGAAAGAAAAAAACCTTTAAAAAAACTATATTTTTATTTAAAAACTAAAAAAAAAGTTTAAATTCGACAGCAAAATGCAAAAATGTCGAAGTAAAAAAAAAAATCCTGTTTTTATTGTCACTTAGAATTAAAAAAAATTAATCTCCATATCCAGTGGAACTTAAGCTTTCACACATACACACACACACACACACACGAAAGCTCCTTATTGACGCGTTTTAAACGCACTAAAAAATTTATTTTTATTTTGAAAAAAAAAATTCCCTTTTTTTGTTTTTATTTTATTTTTATTTTTTTTTTTTTTGAAAAAACCTTTATTTAATTAAAATTACAGTGATGTTGAAAATTATTTTTAGAAATAAATTGTGGAAAGTCCATCACGTGACCATGTGTTCACGTGTGGATTTTAAAGTGGAAAATTCTAAAGCTTTTTTTGTTTGATTTTTTATGATTTTTTTTTTATTCAAAATTTTTTATATTATTTAGTGGGTGACTGACTGGTGGTGAATAATATGGTGAATTGGTCAAATTAGGGTACAAGCTCTATTTTGGAGTCCGACTCCAGTGAAGTTGGCACTCTACTGGTGTTGAGCATCCATTTAGAAGCCATTTGGTCCATTTGGAATGAAGTTGTGTCCGAACCAATGAATTTTGTCAATTTTAAGTCATAATATTGAGAATATAGTAAGAATAAGGATCAATAATGAGTTTGGCTGTTACTAGATGCATTCATAAGGTCTTTAAGATCCATATAATTGATTACACATCATCCAAAATGATGATCCATAGCCATTGATTCAGTGATATTGGATTACTGATTAGTTGAGTTGATGCAAGATTGCTTTTGTGATCATTCAACAAATATCCAATAATTCTAGTAGTTATGATGACTGCAACCAAGATTAAAGTGTATTGACCAGCAACTGTTGACCCAGAGGGAGCTTTGGGAAGGTGTAACCCTTAGAATCCGTTCAAATGATGCATTTGTACACTCTAGAAGCTTAGACTAAAAGTAATAGATCTTTTCTTTAGAGTTACATCTAGAATTCTTATTTTGAAATCACATTCAAATTAAAGTCGCCTTTTTGAACTTTGTAAAGCCTAGACTCCACTGAGTCCTTCTACATACAAGCCTGAACTCTTACAGATCACCTATTCCAATTACAATAAAAACGTGTCTAAAACCTTTCTGGTTAAGCTCGAGCTGTTATCAAGAGTTCTTTCTTAATTACTTTATTTCTGCTGGTCGGACAGGTCAATTGTGATTCATTCTCTCCTCAGATAGAAGCAAAGATTTGGAAGGTATTAATCACGTTTTGCATCATTTTTTGATCAATTTTTCCTGAATTTTAATCAATTTCGAAGCATTATTGATCAATTTTTGACCATTGTCAATCATTGCCCCACCCTTGTCTGTTGACCATACAAAAATTCACCAAATTCCAGTCACCAAGTCATCCACTACTGCCTAACCTTACCACCTCAATTCTGCTTACCCCCTTATTATCCTAAAATAATCCAAAAATAACAGATGAAAAAGAAAAAAGAAAGAAAATTTTTCGTGTATCGTAAATGGACATTAATTTTGTGTAGAAAGCCATAAAAATGTAGAGACCATAAGGCAGATGATGATGATGATGATGATGATGACGTAGTCAGGAAGCTTATAAAGCTTAAAAGTAAAAATAAAAACAAGATATGTTGATAAAGTCCTGGAAGGACATTAAACCAGAAAAAAAGAATCTAAGATGAATAAAATTTTAAAAAAAAGTGTTGAAAAAAAAAATATTAAAAAAATGCAAAAATGTTATTTGTAGAGATATTTATGTAAAATAAATGATGCAGATTGATGATAAACAAAACAAAACACACATGAAGATATATATAGAAATGAAATGAAAAGATTTGAAATGGAAATGTGAATTTTGTGGGAATTTACATGGAATTTTAAGAATTTTTAGAAATTTGAAAATTTTTTAAAAATATAAAAGATTTAAAAATTTTAAAAAACTTTAAATTTTTGAGAAATTTGAAAATTTTGAGACATTTGAAAATTTTTAGAAGTTTCAAAATTTTAAAAGATTTGAAAATTTTTGAAAACTTGAAAATTTTAAAAGTTTTGAAAATTATAAAAGATTTGAAAATTTTAAGAAATTTGAAAATTTTGTAAAATTTAAAAATTCTTAAATATTTGAAAATCTTTAAAGATTCAAATTTTTTAACAAATTTAAAAATTTTGAGATTTTGAAAATTTTAAGATTTCAAAATTTCAAAAGATTTAAAAATTCCAGAAGATTTGAAAATTTTAAGGTTTTAAAAATTTGAAAATTTTAAGATTTCAAAGTTTTATGAGATTTGAAAATTTTAAGAAATTTGAAAACTTTAGAAAATTTGAAAATTTTATGAAATTTAAAAATTTTGAAAGAATTGAAAATTTCAAACAATTTGAAAATTTTAAGAAATTTGAAAATTTTAAAAGATTTGAAAATTTTAAGAAATTTGAAAATTTCAAAAGATTTGAGAATTTTAAATGATTTCAAAATTTCAAAAGATTTGAAAATTTTAAGAAATTTGAAAATTTTAAGGAATTGAAAATTTTAAAAGGTTTGAAAATTTCAAAAAATTTAAAAATTCAAAGAAATTTGAAAATTTTAGGAAATTTGAAAATTTTAAGAAATTTGAAAATTTTAAAAGATTTAAAAATTTTGAAAGATTTAAAAATTTTAAAAGAATTGAAAATTTAAAGAAATTTAAAAATTCAAAGAAATTTGAAAATTTTAGAAATTTGAAAAATTTAAGAATTTTTAAAATTTTAAAAGATATGAAAATCTTAAAAGATTTTAAAAATTTTAAAAGATTCATAAATTCCATCAAATTTCCAAATTTCACATTTCCTGGCATAAAATATAGAAGATGTAATTAATTATTTTTGATACTTTAATTTGTTCCTTAAAAAAGAAATTTAATTTCTTAATTTAAAAATTTTTAATTTAATTTGTCATCTTTAAAAAAAATTAAAAATTTGTTAATTTTAAAATACAGGCAACGTATATAGCACTTGAAATAATTATAGAAACTCAATAGAAATGGAATGTAAAACATTAAAATTTAAACTTCGATGTGATTTAAAAATTCGAAGTTAAAAAAAAAAATCGTGATGAAACTTTATTGATTCTTTGAGAAATTTTATGAAAGTTTATTGTTTATTTGTTCTTCATTTACCAATTAGCGTTGATTCAAAGCTTGATTGGGGTGTCAAAAATCTTCAAAAAAATCCTCAAAATGACAACCCCAAAAATCAGTTTTTGAATATTGAAATATATTAAATTTTACTTTATTAAACTTACATTTAAATAATTATAAAAAAAAACTTTAAATTTCTTTTAAAAAACAGTTTTTTTTTTCAAATATAAATTTTTTTTTAAATGTTGAAAAAGTTTTTAAAAAATAGAAAAAGTTTTTTAAAAATTTAGAAGAAATTTTTTTAAATTTAAAAATTTTATTTTTCAAATTTAAAAAATATTTTTTCTAATTTAAAAAAGCTTTTTTCTTAAAATTAAAAAAAAATTTTTGAAAATTTAAAAAAGAATTTAAATTTGAAAAAAGAATTTAAATTTGAAAAAAGTTCAAATTTGAATTTAAAATTTAAAATTTGAACTTTTTTAAAAATTTAAATTTGAATTTTTTCAACTTAAAGTTTGAATTTTTTTATTTTTAATTTCAAAATATTAAAAAGAATTTCTTTTCAAATTTAAAACTAGTTATTTTTTTCAAATATAAAAAAAGTTTAGCTGCTAAAATACAAAAAAAAAAGATTTAAGAAATGAAATAAAGAAAAAAAAACTTTCAATAATTCACTAAAAAAATGAACCATGAAACAAAAAAAAAATATAAAATTATATAAAAAAAAATAATAAATTAACAAAAAATGATAAAAATTGAACCTCTAGCAAGAAAAAAAAATGATGAATTAATTAAAATAAAAAACTTTCTTTCCTGTTCAGCCTCCTAGCAAAAAAAAAGAAATTAAATTTATATAAAAATGATAAAAAAAAATGAAAATTTTATGAGAAAAATAATGAAGAAAAAATCTTTAATTATGTTATGAAGTAAAAGAAATTTAAATAATTAATAAAGAAAAAAAAAAATAAATCAACTGAAAGTACACAAAAAATGATACAAAAAAACAACAACAAATATGAGAAAAAAAATATATAGAAAAAATTGGAGTTGAATTTTTGGGTTTGTTGAGATAAATGTCAAGTTTAGAAAGGATTCTGGATAGGTTATGGAGAAGATTTAGGAGACAATTTTGGATTGATTTCAATTTTGATCAATAACTTGATCAATACCCTATCTTGAGAATATGCTGAAGTCGAGAAATAGGCAACATTTAACAAATTATTCTCGAAACTTGAATGATCGTTGTTATTTTTCCTTGTTAACACGTTGACAAGCTGATTTCAGAGATGACCAGTTGTAGAATAGTGATATTGTCAGCGTCTACGACAGTGCTGTCTAAACTGTGCACTGGATTCTGTTAGAAAAGTCAAAAACCACATACTTTGTGCGGTTTCAGTCGCTCTAACCAACAAGGTGTACCGTGGCACAGCACTGGTCTACAAAAAAAGGAAAAGCATACTTGCTAGCATGAGTAGGCAGCTCAATGTCTTCTCAATGTGGATGCTGCATCCTAGTTGATTGTGGGATTTGTCAACAGACAATGTTGATTAAATAGATACTTAATCTATCTCAATTAGTACATCTTCTGGGTTATAAGTCCATCGTCATGCATTTAGAGACTTCAATCCTGATTATAAAATTGTATTGATCTATTTTGAGAACATAGTGGACATAAGGATCATCTTGTCTATTGTAGTAATCTGTATTTACATTTAGTCAGCATCGGAGTCTGATTTGAGCTTCTTAAGACTTACTAAATAACTCCAACTTCAATATTAATCTCAATATTAGAAAGTGAACTCAGTAATGCTTTGCTGGATGTTTGGTCATCTTCGAGAAGTCGATGTGTTGGATTCCTAACCATTAATCTGACTGTAAGCAAGCATTACATCGAGTCTGACATTAATAACATTGTTCACGAGGTCAGCTGAGCTTAAATTACGCAATTTGACTCAATATTAAGGTTTCAATGCTGTTCTTTTAAAATTATGGACAGAAACTATAGAACTTGAGATTTGTCGAGCACAAGACTTCAGAAAGAGACAGGGAAACTCTAAGTTTTTGCAAAATTGGTACTCTTCTACCAAAAAAAAAGCTAAAATTGCTTAAAAATTCTCAATTTACAATTGTTTCCAATTTAACATCTGACTCTATCCACCAACAACCCATAAATTCAACCCCAATTAAAAAAATTTATTTAAAAGAGAAATTGTGTAAAGAAGAAAAAAAAAACTTTAATTTTTTGATGATCCACACAGAGAAAGAATGAATAAAAAAAAATTAAAAGAAAAAAAAAATGAATGATAACTAAATGTGTTCTATGGACGATTTCTTAGATTAGAGAGAATGTCATATAAAGAGAGTATAAAAAAGTACTAAAAAAAACAAAAAATATTTGAGAATATCTCACATACACTCACACACACACACATACACACACACAGTGGAATAACAAGATATAATATTTAACAAAATTGGATTAAATTTGCAGATGATTTAAATGATTTAACAAAAAAAAACAGAAGAAAAAAAAACTACAAGAAAAATGAAAAAAACTGATGAAAAATTTAATGAAAAATGTAAACGAAATAAAAGTGAAAAGAAATTTAAATTCTCGAGTTTTTTTTGGAGATTCATCAAGACCACAGCTACCCCACTCACCCCTTTTCACTTCTCTAAACTTTTCTCTATCACACCTCGTCCCACATGACTGCTTCTTACACTCACACCTTCCCTAGCACTTCCTCCTTCACCTCCACACTACAGCTACTTCCTCACCTACCTCATCTCCCCACAACTCCGCTCCAAATCTATTCACCCTGTAACACCCACACCTACATTCCAACTTTTCTCCTCTCGTTTACCCAACACTTCTGTCCCACACCTCCGACTCACACATCACTCCACATCAAATTTCCACACTCCTTCCCAATATTTCCCCACCACACCTACCCCAACACCTTACTCTCACCCTCTTTCGTCCTAAATACGCCTCTGAATCCTTTTTCAGCTCCACATCCTCGACAAACTCGAAATTTGAAACTTGAAACTGAATTTGAGATGTGTATATAGGGAAAGTTCACAAAAACCCTAACCAAATGTAGCAATTTGTCCAAAAAGTGACCGGTCGGGGGTTTGCCTTTAATACATGGTTCCAAGTTGGTCTTACAGTTGAGTCGAGAGGAGTCAGTCTCCTTGAGTCGAGCCAATTTTTCCTGGAAATCCCCACACGCCCCCCAACTCACTTGGAGTCTTAGAGTTCTATTAGAGTCCCTCAGAATTTTGCCAACTCTGCCTTCAATTTTAATGTCAAAAATTGCAATTCTTTTTTAAGTAATTTTTTATTGATTTTTCAAATTATTTTAATTGAATATTAAAGCCAAAAAATTACATGTGAGATCTAAAGGCAACAAATCTTTTTGTTGGTTTATCTTCTGGCTTATCAGTTGCACCTTCTGATGCTGGCTTATTGTCTCCGTTGCCTTTGCCTTTTGGTGGTGTTTGATTTGATGCCTTTGCCTGTAAATGAAATGTGAGTTTGGATTATTGAAGGTTTTATTTTGTTAAAAAGGTTGAGCGGCACAAGATAGGTGATCCTAGTGTCACCCGACATGATCTCATCATCATCAACTTACTTTAGGTTTTTGTTGTGCATTGTGTTTTGCAGGAATTTTATTTGCTTCATTTGGTGGCAATCCTTGAGCTGCCGGTTTTGAATTACCTTGCTTGCTGGGTGCTGCTTCGGATGGATTTGCTGGTGATGCAAGGATCATGGCTGACTGGAAATTCAAAATGATGAATTGTCATTTACGTCCAAAAACTTAAAGCTTGTACAAACTTACCAAGACTGCCAACGTCAATAAAATCAAAAGTGGTCTCATTGTTGTTGTTAGGAAGTTAAGTTACTTGACTGAATAATTTCAAAATTATGAGTAAATCAAGCATATCCTCTGATATTTATAGGCAAAAATATTTCTATATTAAATAGGAAGTACATCATGTAGGACATGATGAACATTTGTTTAACTAATTTCAATAAATTTTGTATATGAATCAGAGTTGGATGATTCATGATACAAGCTTTAGAACCTTCCTTTCTCTTAGGTGGCTAGAGACATCAACTGAAATTAATGTCTACTCTTAGTAGGCGTCGTTAGCTAGATCAATCGCAGCTGAAGCCAAGGGTCAGACACTCCAAAAGTACAGTACTGTACCCCTAGAGCGTCTGACCCTTGGCTAAAGCATGGAAATTGTCAAAATCAAATTCAACACTTCCTGATATTCTGTAAATGCACAAAATTCAATTCCTTGATTGTCTATTCATGGTGTCTGGTCAGGGCACATTCAGAGGGGCTTTAAGAGGGGCTTTGAGAGAGATTAACAGTCTCTGTAGTAAGAATGTGAGGCTGATGTTAAGCTAGACCTGCTTCAAATAGCACAAATCGGTTGATCGATTACAAATCTGGTACCAAACTTGCATAACCTTGACTTTTGCTTATAATCCAGAACAAGAGTCACATTGAGTGCTTGCCGGCCTAACTCTGTCATGGTACTAGATTGAGCACGTATCCTAATCCGGAAACAAGTCAGAGCTACACCAGACAGAACCTGATTATGGATCGATTAACCGATTTCGTTCAATACGACGACATAAAAGACAACAAAAAAATTCCAAGTTTTTTTACTATACAAAAATAATTTATTCAACCTTGTCGGAAAGCTTCTACCTCAAATTTATACCAGAAATTACATATTAATTTACAATTATTGTCACAAAAAAATGGTAATTTGATCACTTGACTTAACAAAAATTATTTCAATATTTGAAAACATTTGAAGTTCGTGACCAGCACTGACATGTCCAATCTCATAAAGCACAGAATTAAAAAAATAATTTTATTTTCCAGCTTGAGGAAACTTGACAGGCTGAAGTGATGCAGCTGCTGCTCCAGCGACTGCAATCGGAGCTGCCGATGCAATCACTTGTGGACTTGCTGAACCAACTGTTGCGATATTCGGCTGCGGTAAACTACTGCCTGATGCTGGTAGTGGTATACTGCCTGTTGGCGGTGCTCCATTTGGTGGTGGACCTAAATTCGATGGAACTCCATTGCCAGGTAGTGCATTCGTTGGAAATGCTGGAATTGTTGCTTGTCGTTCTGCAATTTAGAGAAATGAGTTCTTTATACAGTATGTGGGGAGTGTTGGGGGGTGTGGGGAGGTTTTGAGGGGGATTTATAGGATGTTAAGGATGAATGACATGAAGGAGTCATGGACTGTCATGTAATAACTCAATTCAGGGACTAATTCTGAAGAGGAGTTGATGGTGCTTCAGAGTTTGAAGGTGCCTGATGGATGGGGGGTGCTTTGGGGTATAGAGGAGCTTGAGGATGCTTGTAGGTACGTAAGGGTACTTGAGGGTTTAGGGTTACTTTACTTCAACCCCATTTTTGGCATAATTCTTCAATTTTCTAGGTTTTTTTGAGACAACAATGCCAAAATGACCCCATTTCCCTACCCTGGACCCTAGCGAACCATGCTGCATCTAGTCAACCTTAGGTCAACTTTAGATCACTTCCAATTCCCAATCCACAATCCCATCCCCAAAATTCCCCATAAAAAACTCACTTTGTCTTTGACTACTCGACGGCTCAACGTTCTCTAATGCCTTAATAGCAATTGTTGTGCCTACAGTCGATACTGTCGGTAAAGCAGGTATTGTTGTTGGTTGTGCGACAGCTACTGTTGCTGGTTGTACAGCAATGGCTGATGATACAACAATTGTTGTCGATAAAGCAGGTTCTTTTGTGGCAACAGACGTATTTGGTGATGGAGTGGATGGTTTGTCGTCGGGTTTTGGTGAAGTGTTGTCGTCTGGTTCTAAAAAGGATGGAAAATTTTGAATTGAATTTTTGGAGGTAGAGATGGGAGTGGTTGTACTTACTTTGAGGATATCCAAGGACTGTGCTGAGCTGATGGGGAAATTAGAAGAATTTTTAGAATTTTTTTTAAAATTTTATAAAATTGTGTAACCACACAGAAAAGGCTTTTTGACAGGCACAATCTAGTAATGTGAACTAAGGGCATATACAGAAGGAGGCGTAGTAGCTTAGGGATTCATATTTGGACACAATTCTTCAATTTGCAAAAGTTTTTCGTGCAATCTTTCATTTTTCAAGACAGAATTTGATGTTAAGCCTAGACCGAAACCACAAATGGCACACGGCACATGGCAATTCAAATTTTTTTTGATTTTCAAGGCCGCGACTCACAAGTTGCCCATCACTGGCCTAGATTGACTGTCAATTTATCCTTATTTTTACAAAATTTTTGGCAATTTTTCAATAATTTATTCACTTTTTATAGTCAATTTCTACATCACTAGTTACTTGAATGCCAAAAGCTCCAAACCAGCATGTCACTGAGATGAGGGTTCATTTGATAAAGTCCCAAATGCTATTCAGGAGCCATTTACTCATTATGGAACGCGTAAAATCGACAATTTGAGTAAGTAGGACCCTAAATAGTGTCTAAATAGCATCAAATCAGACTCCATGTCAATGTCACTCTAGTCTGAGGACACACTTGTTCCCCTTTTCAACTCCGTGTAGCTTTTAAGCTCATGAATTGTACAAAGACCACCACAATCACAACAACACTAAACCTACCACAATTAATCCAATAAAAATGACAAAATTAAGCTGAACTTCACTGACTTTTTTCATAATAATTTTTATTTATTTTAATATTTGTTTAGATGATTCAATTGACAAAACTTGATCACAACTGAAGCTTGTCAATATAATTCAAATTTATTTTATAACAAAATTATCAGCTTTTGCAAACAAACAAACAATTATGTAGGAACAAAAAAAGGTTTTGATACAAAATTATTGGGCTTTTAAATTACGATTAAAGTCGTTTTTGTGATTAAATTAAATTTATTTACTCATTTTTAAGGCAAAAAGGGAAACTTTTGCACGCGAAAAATTTATTTTTGGGAATTTTTCATGATTTTTTAGTTGGAAAATTGAATCAATTTTCATTTGTAGTGACTTTTTATTGGAAATTTAATCAATTTGGACAATTTAGAATGAAAAATAAAATAATTAGCTTGATTGGGTTTGTAACTGGATTTTTCATAGTGACATGTTGATAATTGGAGTGTGAATTTGGGGACATAATGTCTCGGTAATCAAGATTAATCCAATTTCCGCCTTTGTTCCGCCTCTGTTCCGCCTCTGTTCCGTCTCTGTTCCGTCTCTGTTCCGTCTCTGTTCTGCATTTGTTCCGCCTCTGTTCCGCCTCTGTTCCGCCTCTGTTCCGCCTCTGTTCCGCCTCTGTTCCGCCTCTGTTCCGCCTCTGTCCCGCCTCTGTTCCGCCTCTGTTCCGCCTCTGTTCCGCCTCTATCCCGCCACTGTTTCGCATCTGTTCCGCCTCTGTTCTGCCTCTGTTCCGCTTCTGTTCCGCCTCTGTTCCGCCTCTGTTCCGCCTCTGTTCCGCCTCTGTTCCGCCTCTGTTCCGCCTCTGTTCCGCCTCTGTTCCGCCTCTGTTCCGCCTCTGTTCCGCCTCTGTTCCGCCTCTGTTCCGCCTCTGTTCCGCCACTAGGATGAACTAGGCTGAAGCTCGTATAAAATTCAACTAAATTTGATCAAAATTCAACCAAATTCATTTAATATTCAGTCAATATAAACCACAAATGGCACCTAATTCCAAGAGTCCCACAGATCAGCTTCTAGACTCTATTAATCATTATTTACATTTCCTATCCCATATGCATATGTTCCCACAAACAACCACAAACACATCTCAAGATTAAAACAAGTTTTTCTCTTAATACTTAACATTTTACATTTTCAGAACAGCTGATCGGCAACTGCACGTGCTTTTTACTGAGCACAACTCTCATTCTGCAAAATTTCTCTCATTTCTGCTTCTTTTCAACAATTTTTTTTTTATTTCTTTTCAGTGTCTTCGCGTTAACTTACAACGATAGAAGTGGTCAGTCGAGAATCTCATACAATATTATTCAATTCCTTCATTTATGTAAGAAGAAGTCTGTGAAAAAAATTGAAAATTTTCAACTTTAAAGCCATAATGCTTGCCACATTTTGATCCAAAACTACTCAATTATTGTTGAATATTCTTAGAATTAAGGTCACAAAAAATAAAATGTTAAAAATATTAAAAATATTAAGTTTTATCACATTAAGTTCAATTAATTGTGTAAGTTCCATCAATAAGCCACCATATTTTATACCCGGAGGTGATTTTTCATCATTTAGTATACCAGAAAACTTTCAAGTTGGAACTTCTGTGTATAAATTGAAAGGTAATGTTGATTAAATTAGAGTAAATAAGGTGAAGTCACATGGGGGGTCGTGTGTAAGTGATGTGATGTGTGGAATTGGATTTTTTGGGGTTATACTCTCTTGCCCCGACCCCTTTAGTTACTTGAAGTGTCACAAAATCTCAAAATTTTGGTTTTTCAGCCCGAAATCCAAAATGTATCCAAAATTTGATCAATTCCGATAGGAATCCTACCTACAGACCCCTCTCCTTACCTACAGACCCCTTTCGTACCTACAGACCCCTACTCCCTTCCTACAGACCCTCCTTCCTTACCTACAGACCCATTTCCCTACCTACAGACCCCTTTTCCTTCCTACAGACCCCTGTCTTTATGAGAAAGACAGAATTGAATTATAGTTTTTAAGTTCATTATTAGTTAATAGTTAATGTTGAATTATTGTATTAACGATTGGTTTATACATTTGAATTTGTTAATTTACAATTTGCTTTTGGAACAACTTAACGGTTGAATTAATTTCATATTAGGCGTTCACTCATAAGGCGAATTCATTTTAGATAGTTGAAGTCCCTTTATACCGCGATTGAGTGAAGTCTTCACAAATTTTCTAAAAATTTTAAATTCCTTTTATAATCCTATTTTATATAATTAAGGCTCAAGTGCCAATAAAGTGAATTAGAATTAAATGAAATTGATGAGTTTAATTTCGCTCAATCACATATTTTTAGAAAATTTTGAAATAAGTGCAAAATTGTGAAAAAGTTGCCAATAAAATAAATCTCGTGCTCTATCCTATTAACTTAATATAAAGTGTTCAATAATTAGTGAATATTGTGAAATTTAATTAACTTAAGTGAGAAATTAAAAGTTTCATAAAAATTCTGAAAAATTTTCAGCGTGTCAAGTTTCGCGAAAATTTCGGTCGCGTAAATTTAAATCGCATCATTTAAAGTCGTGTGAAGCATCTGAAGGCACGGAAAGCAGCCAGCTGAAGTTACCGAATCATAAAAAGAAGCACTTGATAGATCCAGTTGACCAGAATCATCAGAAAATCTCTGTAGTAAGTAACAATAGAATTTTAACCTTTTTGTTTTTTTCTCTTTTCACGAAACGACAAAACGATTTGCTTACAAGAAGCCAATCCCCGCTAATTCAAGACTACAGAGATACCATTTCTGGTCAACGAGTCGCACAAAAGACTCACATCAAATTCATCAAATCGAATTTTCAAGTAAGGAAGCACATAAAGTCGTCAGACAAGAGACGACTTTTACCGCCTAGCAAAAGGCATTGTTACTAGTCAGTCAACATATAAAGTCGTCAGACAAGAGACGACTTTTACCGCCATTCAAGAGGCACCATACAAGTTGGAAAGTCAACAAGGTCTTCAAGTCGGAACGCATTGTCAGTCAGTCACTTTTCAACAAAAGTGCAAACGTTTTTAAGTCACTTTAAATATAAGTGCAAATTTATGTCAGACAGTCAGACAGTAGACGCAGCCTCATCAAGTCGTCTCAAGAGCGATTAGTAAACCAATACAAAGGTGCATTTAATTCGAAGGAAATTTGAAAGTCATCGAGAATCAACGCGAAAGTTCAACATTAATTATTTCTAGCAAGTAGAAAATAATTATTGTCGTAGTGAACTAAACGCATCATTGAACTTGACATTAATCAAGTCGAGTAATTTATTGTGATCAAGTCACATCATCATCATCATTATCATTATTATCATTATCAAATAACCAATCCTTGAACATGAGTGCTGAAGAATTAGGCAGTTTAGCTCAACTATTTTTGGTTGATCCCAATGCAAAGCTACAATATCGCAACAAATATCCAACAAGTAAAGTAATCAACAATTACATTTTTTCTGTGCATTTAGTAAAGGATAATGTACGATGCGCTTTGAATAATTCCTGCAAATGGTTTAATGCACAGCAATTAGAGCAAGAACAAGAGGATCTTCAAAAGTTGGTGCTGTGTATAACATGCAATTGTATTTATCACTTAAGATGTTCAGGAACTGATTTTTCAAAATTGACGGAACAGCAGCTCCCTTGGATGTGTCAAAATTGTCTTGCTAATCCTATGAATGCAGCTGCACAGGCATTGGTGAACTCAGAAAATTATTCTTTATCTTTTGATGATCGAATCAAAGGATTTATTAAGGATGACATGCATCTTGAAGTCTCTTCAGAATCAAGTTCTGATTACGATGAAATGCAGGAACAGTCATTACATGTCAATGGCGATGGACAATTAATATCAAGTAATTTGAGAACCGACGTAAGCAAGTTACAAAGGAAATATATCTCAATACGGAAGTCCAACAAGGAATTAAAACAACTGGTCCTCGCACAGAGCCAACAAATGTCGCAAATTATGGAGTTGCTGCAGTCATCGTCAGCACATATGAGCTCTATTGGAACAAGATCCAATAGAGATACTCAATTGGCGCAAGAGTCCTCATTTGCAAATGCAGTACTCAATGCAAATAAGGCATCGACTCGAATAGAAGAAGAGATCAGACAATCCAGTCAAATTATTAATTCAATGATTGGAGTTAAGGACAGTAATGCAAATCATCAACATGCTGAGCCACGTCCAACAGACATTAGCGATAGTGATAATCACATCGAAACAACTTTGAGGCAGCTTAATAAATTGTCATTGAATGAAATTCGTCGGAACCTGCCAAAGATAGATAAATTTGATGGTAATCCGGAAAGATGGTTGACATTTGAAAGAGCCGTCATGAGGAACTGGACAGAAGGAGAATACTCCGACGAACAAATGAAATCACACATTCGTCAAGCGTTAACAGGACAAGCCTTAGCGCGCATTGACAGTTTGTACTTAAACATGTCATCGCAAAGAATTATGGACTATCTCAAGGATAGTTTTGGTAATTCAAGTATTGTTGTGGAAAGTGCTCGTAATAAATTATTTAATTTGAAACTTGCCAAACCCTTAACTCACGCATCGTGTGTGGAGGTAACGACCCGAATAGCTAATTTTATGGCAGCTTGCAGTTATGCAGGCATATCGATAGCAGATTCCAGTATATCATCCAGGCTTCATAATCAGCTAGAGCCATATCATCAGGAACTTTACTATAAATATTATTATGAAAAACATCCAACAGCAACAACAAGGATGGAGAGACTTGATGTCCAGTTTGAATTTCTCAACAATTTATCCAAGACGTTACCTTTAGGAAATTTCAAATTCGATGATGACAAGGGTACTAAGAATAAGTCTAAGGACTATCAAGTTATGTCAGCATCAGTCAACAACAGCGCATTTAAGAATTCGATTTATAACTCTGATAGTTATAAATATGAGATTCGAGATAACTCAAACGCCAAATACTTGGGCTATAATATGGACAAGGTTAAACAATTGAACAAAAGATGTGCGATCTGTTCGAAAACAAATCATTTCACGGTAGAGTGCAAGGCTTACCGTGACATGAGAATGGATGAAAAGTACAACACCCTTAGATCAAAGGGGATATGCATGAATTGTATATTGACATCAGATCATATGGCGAAGGATTGTGATATCAAATCAGGATGTGGATTTAAGATCGACAAGAACATGAGGTGTACCGCTAAACATCATATAACACTTCATAGAGGAAGAAGTACCTTCAATTCATTCAAACCCTTCAAGAAGCAACAACGAAGGCACAATTCAAATTCCAATGCTGCAAGAGCAAAGGAAAAAATTGAGGAGCATGAACAATTGCAACAACATTCATCATCAACAAATGTTAATCAGCCGTCAGTATCAGGCTTAAATAACCACATATCAGCGGCGGTTCAAAATCAAAAACCAACGCAAGTGCAGGTAGTGCAAGGCTACCCATGCAGTCCACCAGATAGTAGGAGTAGCACCAAACCTTACACAACATTTACTTCTCAATTATGTACGATAGCTGAAAGTTCTCAAAGAACTATAAAATTGTTCAAGACAATTTTTTATGGCAACAAGGTTAATGCTTTAGGCTATGCAATTGGTGATTCAGCGGCGGAAATTACATTAATTAAGAAAGAATTAGTGGATGATCTACAATTAATAGGTGAAGAATGTACTATCGAACTTCAATGGACAGATTCAACAAAGAAATTAGTGGAGGCCAAGAAAGTCAAGTTGAAAATTTCTGGTGTTGGACACGGAAATGAAATACTTGAATTGGACAACTGCTTTGCTGTAGCTGATTTATCATTGCCGCCTCGTTCTTTGAATGTCGAAGCCTTAAAAAAGCAATTTCGTTATTTAAGGAATGTTCCTTTTGCTTCATATGAAAATGCCGTTCCATCCATCTTGATAGGATCAACACATGCTTATGCTTTTGAAGCAATAGAACCAGTTATACAAGATGGAGAAAACAAACCAGTGGCTATTCGAAGTAAGCTTGGTTATACTATATATGGTGGAGCTTTGGAATGTTTGAAGCAAGCGTATACTGTGAATTCAAATCAAGGAGGTGAAATAGAGAATCAAGATGAAGAGATGATTACTGCAAAGGAAGAATTGAACAGAATTTATACTTTTTCGTGCTCCATAGACAGTTTAGGTATCAAACCATACCATGAATATTTTACCAAAGATGAGAAACTAGCAATTGACAAAGTTGAAAAGGGAATAAAGATTTTACCAAATGGTTCAGTGGAAGTTCCACTAATTTGGAAATCGGACAAGCCGATACTTCCAAATAATTATCCAATGGTCTACAAGAGACAAATAGGACAAGAGAATAAATTGAAAAGGACACCAGAATTGTTGGAAGCTTACAATAACAACTTTATGGAACTGATAGAGCAAAATTATGTCCGCCCGGCAACAGAAAAGGACATAAATGGAAAGTGGCCGAATGTAAATTATGTACCGATGTCTTTAGTCGTCAATCAAAATAAGCACCCGATTAAAACACGTAATGTGTATGATGCATCAGCTCGCTACAATGGAACATCATTAAACGACAATCTTCTAATGGGACCGAACTTGTTAGTGGACATGTTGCTACCATTAATGCGAATGCGAATGAACAAGTACGCATTTACTGGTGATGTGAAATCAATGTTTCACAGAATATTCATTTGTGAAGAGGATCAACAATGCCAACGCATCCTGTGGAGACACAATTTGAACGATCCGATGCAAATCTACATAATGAAGGTAATGCTCTTCGGGCCAAAGTGTAGTCCCTTTGTAGCACAAATGGTGAAAAATAGAACAGCTGAAAAATGGGAGTCCAAGTATCCTAAAGCCGCAAGGGCATTAAAGGAACTCACCTATATGGACGACATGATAAGCAGTGAGGAAACAATAGATTCTGCAATTGAAGTGGCGTCGCAAAGCATCGAAATTCTTAAGTCAATCAATTGGGACCTGATAGGGTTCCAAAGTAACAGCATGGAAGTGCTGCAAGCATTAAAGGTCGAAAACGTGAAGCGTGAAAGCTTCGATTTTTTATCTGCAGAAGAATCCACGTACACAACTAAGGTTTTAGGAGTTGCATGGAACCCTAAAACAGATGCATTCGAATTTAATCTCAACAAAAATGCTTTTATAAAGTTGGTCAAAGAATGTGGACATAAGCCGACCAAGAGAGACCAATGTTCAACTATCGCTCGAATCTTTGACGTATTAGGACTAATAAGTCATTGCATCATTAGAGGAAAAATTCTTTTACAACGATCTTGGAGGAAGAGGCTTGATTGGGATGAGGAAATAGATGATGAAGAGCACAAGGCTTGGTTACATTGGTTAAATGATTTGGAAAAAGTTTCTTTATTGAAAATTCCCCGTCTACGCTTTTCTTCTTATAATATGTCACAAGCTTCTAGTTTGGAACTGCATACATTTTGTGATGCCGGCAAAGAGGCTATCGCAGCAGTAGCATATTTGGTTGGCACATTCAACGGTTATCGTCAAGTCAGCTTTGTAATGTCAAAAGCAAAAGTAGCACCAATTAAAATCAAGACAAAATCCGAGATCAGTGAAATGCCGAGACTCGAATTATTATCAGCATTAATAGCAGCGAGGTTAGCGAACACAATAAGGAAGCTTCATAAAGAGTTTGATTTATCAATGTTTCAATGGACAGACAGTGAAATCGTGCTGCATTGGCTCAAAAACGACAACATCAAACTTCCAAGGTTCACTGTTTCACCGGTGGAAGAAATTCTCGAATTGACAGATCAAAGCCAGTGGAATCATGTAGACAGCAAAAACAACGCAGCGGATTTAGCAACTAAATTTAGGAGATTCAACTTTGCGGACTTCAATAGTGTATGGTTGCAAGGACCTACATTTTTGAAAGTGCCAAAAGAGCATTGGCCGAAACAAAAAGTTATAGTATCACCGCAGTCTATAGTGGGATCTATTGAAAGTATTAATGTAACTCCATTAATAAAACTTCCTCCAATCGACTGTAAGCTCGCTAACGATTATATAATTGATATATTAAGCCCAACAATTATTAGTCGTTGGTCCAAATTGGTAAGAGCTGTTGGCCGAGCTCTGAAATTTTATTATGAAGCGATAATTCCATTACTCAAGTCAAAGCAGTGGAATGACCTTCAAGCTAGACAGAAAATTAAAGCAACAAAAAATTTCCACGTTTTAACAAAAGAAGAAATTTTACGTGCTGAACTGTTTATTATTAGAAGGATTCAACGAGAAGCGTATCCTGTGGAATATGAAAAATTAAGAAAAGGAAAGAGGATCAGCAATGTAGAGCTGCTTCAACTGGATGTCTTTATGGATTCTAATGGTCTTATTAGAATCAATTCGAGAGTGGACCCCAAAAATAACTCTTATGCTCAGAAGTTAGCACCGCTCGTGCCGAGGAAAAGCGAATTAAGTCTCGCTTTATTATTTGACTTACATTATAAGTATAGGCATGTTGGTATTGAGGCACAAGTTGCGGAATTCCGTTCAAAGTTCTGGATGCCACAATTGAGAGCAGCTTTAGGTAATGTTAAGTCATTGTGCAACTATTGTGGATTTAGAAGAGCAAATCCCGTCGAATACAAGATGTCAGCGCTACCAAGTGTAAGAGTCGACGCTGATTTAAAGCCTTTTCAGGTAACAGGTCTCGACTGTGCAGGACCTTTTATTGTTCATGCCAGAAACAATCATCAAAAGAAGGTATGGATCTTGATTTTCACATGTGTGATGTCACGATTTATCCAGTTGCACGTAATAGACAGTTTATCATCACTAGCAGTATTTGAGGCTATCATGACTTTGTGGACAAGCCACGGTCCCGTTAAGGAATTCATTTCCGACAACGGCACCAATTTTGTTGGCGTAGCCAATATAATTCATAGCGATAGTGCAAAACTAATCGATTTCCTTAAGTCTTCAAAAAAGGAACTAGAAGGTAGCTTGGCTCAAAAGTCTTATGCATCTTGGTCGTTCATACCAGTACAATCTCCCTGGTTTGGAGCGTTTTACGAACGTCTTATTCAAACAGTCAAAAGATCCATTCAAGAAGCAGTTGAGGGAAAGAAGATATCAAAAACTGAGTTTAATATTGCCTTACAAGAGGCAGCTCATAGGATCAACTGTCGTCCTCTTACTCATAACCCGATCAGCGCAGAGGACGAAGAGGTATTAACCCCACACCATCTTGCTAAATATCGAAGTGGATGGCCACTACTGCCTTCAATTCATGGAATCAAATCAATTCCGGATCCCTTGAGTGACAAAGATCAATACAGGCGAGGAAGATTATTAGCCGATGAAATGGCACGAAAATTTGTAGCCTACTATCTTCCTGTACTTACCAAAAGAACTAAATGGTTCAGGAATTTTAAGCCAATAAAAACAGGAGATTTGGTGTTGTTAATTGACCCAAATAAAACAAGGAAAGCATGGGAACGAGCAAAAGTTCTGAAAATTTATCCTGGACGTGATAAAATTGGTCGTGTCGTCGACTTGCTCATGCCTGATGGATCAACAAAGAAAAATCGCAGCGTCAAGCGCTTAGCGAAAATTGAAATTAAAGCTATATGACTAGTTGCATCCAACTTGTCACTATATGAATTATTAAGCTTAGCTCATGAATTATTTTCAAAATTTATTACCTCGTACAAGACGAGATATTTAATTATCATTTTTATTCTTATTATCGTTTTAGTAAAGAAGATGGTCCTCCCTCAATCTGATGCACAATCTGTTCCTGTGACGCCTTATTACATATTACGTATTGATGAAATTCCAACACGTATCAGCCTCTATCAATTATTATTAAAGCTGTCACCGTATTCTCGCCACATCATTGGAATCGCTCGGACTGCTGATTATCGTGCTAAACGCTTGGGTCGTACGATTTTTGTATATTGTACATCATTAATTGATGCACGCTTTATGGAACAGACATACATCGACTTAGTATGTGATGGCAGAGACGCTCAAGCTCCTACGATTGTAGACTCAGTTTTGGGAAGAGCAACATTATTGACAAGTCATGGCAGCGACCGCTACGCAAGCATTCCGGTATCAGTACATATCAAAGGCTTGATTAAACAGCGTGGACGTGAAGGTGCAACTAATTATTTACTGCAAATAATTACATCATTCGAAGACACAGCAACAATAACAGGCATTCGTCTAAATTATGACGCTCGCAAAGCCAGCACACGCAGTGACGGTTTTGTAACCTATTTAAATCAAAGAGAGGCTCGAGAAATCGGTGGTGAGACAAATCCCACTAAGCATTTAGTATTTGGTCGTGAAGTATCTGCATTATTAAGTGAAAATGTTCCGATGTTGGTCAGAATTCCGGACTCTCATATCTTCAATCTTGGCATTTGTGAATGGTCAATTGATGCTGAACGTATGAATCAGCTCGTCATTAAGCACAAATCATCTACAAAGCCCCTTCGTAAAAAGTCAAGCAAGCTGACTAATCGTGACGTGATAAATTCCCAGAATGTACAAGACATTCAGGAATCTACAACAAGTCCCATCATAGTTGCTCAGGAACAAGTCCCGAGTACTTCAGTTATTGCACCACAACCAACTACAAGTGCATCAAGTGCACTTAATGTCAATTCACAAATCAGCGCCACAAGTACCACGAAAGATGTCACACGACAAAAGATTCGTATAGTCTATGATTCATCGGATGACGAAATTCGCTTAGCGACACCAGTTAAACGCAAGGTTATAAACTGGAGTGCAAAGGTGGCCTCAAAAAGGCACCTGATTCCACGTCAAGTTCATCATCATCGTCAGCTGAAGAAAACAGCTTATTAATCAATGAGGACATTTTATTAGAGGAGGATGAAGAAACAAAATGAATTTCTGGTTGGCCGGAGGATGTCTTTATGAGAAAGACAGAATTGAATTATAGTTTTTAAGTTCATTATTAGTTAATAGTTAATGTTGAATTATTGTATTAACGATTGGTTTATACATTTGAATTTGTTAATTTACAATTTGCTTTTGGAACAACTTAACGGTTGAATTAATTTCATATTAGGCGTTCACTCATAAGGCGAATTCATTTTAGATAGTTGAAGTCCCTTTATACCGCGATTGAGTGAAGTCTTCACAAATTTTCTAAAAATTTTAAATTCCTTTTATAATCCTATTTTATATAATTAAGGCTCAAGTGCCAATAAAGTGAATTAGAATTAAATGAAATTGATGAGTTTAATTTCGCTCAATCACAGACCCCTCTGCCTACCTATAGTCACCTTCCCTACCTACAGACCCCCCTCGCCACCTACAGACCTTCCTTCCTACCTACAGAACCCCCTCAATACCTACAAACCCCTCTTTCTACCTACAGACCTCCCTCCCTACATACAGTTACTCTCCCTATTCTACAGTCCCCCATTCCTTCACCCCATACACCTAACATCCGCACAGTCCCCCTCCCTACCAACAGCCCCCCTTTCTCCATTAGTCAGTTACCTAACATCCGCACAGTCCCCTCCCAACAAAAAGTTACACACATAAAACTCAACTTAACTTTTTCTTCTTATTCTTAACACTGCGAATGTGAATACTTACTAATGCTGGTCCACAAAAGCGACAATGAAAGAATAAGAAGAATAGAAAAAAGATTGTCTGACTTGTTGTTACTGCACATTGTTGTTGTTGTAAAAGAACCGTTGTACCGTTTACTTTCATGATCAACATGATGTATGAATGAAGAGCATTAAGTTGAGATTCTCATTTTTGTTATTGTCTGTGGATTTATGTGTTTTGGGTTTTGTTGTTTGGATTGGGGGGAATGGATGGGATGTTGGGTAAACCCTCCCCTTCCCCCTCCCCTCCTAATTTCTTAAAAATTCATAATTCTGCCACTAAATCCCCAATTTTGTTCATGATTTTGTGCTCAAAGTGCTACTTTGAGGGTCTAAAATGCAATTTTGACCGTTACGTAATTTATGAACGATCCTCAGTATGAACCAGTGGTGGACAACCTTTGATTTTTCATGGCACATTTTGATGGTTAGCCTCAATTGAAACCGCATAATTCAAACAATTCATGACAATTCCAAGAACATTCAGGACCACAACAAATGTCCCGCATCACACAGGTTGTCCACCACTGCTACAAACCCAACACAATAGATCAATGAAATCAGAAATTTGTGAGATTCACATGAACTAAATTAATCTTTTCATTTTATTTTGTTATTTTTCTCGTAGGTTACGATCCAGAGGGAAAAAAGCTATCGTACAGCATCTCCGGTCCGTATTTTTCGGTCGAAAGAAGTACCGGAATTGTGAAGCTTGTTAAAGAACTTGATCGGGAGACGCAGAATGAGGTGGAGACAATTATCACGATTACAGGTTCAGTTTTATGTTATTTCATGTTGTTTAATGTTGTGACTTGTTATGGAATTGAATTCCGGATTGGAAAATGCAGTTGTGGATGTGCAGTTTTGGTTGATGTTGACAAGTTGGATGGTGGAAGATTGACAGGAAATTGATCAGAGCATACCGAAATGATGGTCATGAGTTTGGCTAGTTCTCAGCCAAATTTGGTCATTTTTTGGGATTTTTTGAATGTTTTGCGAACGAATTCGAAGAAAAATTGGCTTAAATTTGTAAAATTCTCACGGATATCCAGTACCAGTACCTTAACCACCAGTCAGTCAAAATTCCATCTCGTCACTCAAATCCCAAACTGTCATCATTAGCTTCATCACTATTAAGGGTTCCTGATGCCGAGACCGAGGTAGAGACTTCCCGGGTAGTCTAGGACTTCCTGGTGGTCTCGGTCTTGGTCTCGGGTCTCGGTCTCGGGTCTTGGTCTCGGGTCTCGGTCTCGGGTCTCGGATCTCGGGTCTTGGTCTCGGGTCTCAGTCTCGGGTCTCGGGTCTCGGGTCTCGGTCTCGGGTCTCGGGTCTTGGTCTCGGGTCTGAGTCTCGGATCTCGGATCTCGGTCTCGGGTCTCGGTCTCGGTCTCAGGTCTTGGCCTCGAGTCTCGGTCTCGGATCTCGTTCTTAGCAAGAAGCCTTAATCACCACAACACCAACAATCACATTAACATTCATAATCTCCATCCATTCCCTCTCTTTTTCAGACGAGTCAGACACAGCCGATGAAGAGCCAAATACCGTTTCATTACGACGTGTAATTCCAATAAGAGATTACAATGACTTTACACCGACATTTTTGGGTCGACCGTACAGCTCATCAGTGCTTGAGACATCAAAAATCGGAACTGTCTTAAAAACAACACCAATTATTGTAATTGATAAGGATGAAGGAACAAATTCCGAAATTTCACTGTCATGTCATCGTGACGACATTCCCGAGCATGACAGTCCATGTGACTATTTTGATATTATAACTGTTAAGAATGCCGATGGAAATTACACAGCTGAAATTCGTATTTTAAAGCCATTGGATTTTGAGACTAGAAAGTCATTTACATTGACAATTATAGCTGTGGACGGTTCCCGGACCAATCCACTCATGTCCAATGCGACTGTCAATATAATTGTCATAGATGCACAAGATCAACCGCCTGTATTCCACGGTGTTCCATATTCAGCCACAGTTCAGGAAAATTTAGATCCAGACATTCCAATCCTCCTTGTTAATGCTTCCGACGGGGACATAGGCAACCCCAATGACGTCATATTGACCCTAGAAAAGGAGAAATTTGGATATTTTAAGCTTGTCAGGCAAGGAAAAGGTCAGGCACAGCTGATGACGACAGATGTCAAAATTGACCGTGAAAATCCAGACATCCTTGAAAATGGCGGTTACTACACATTCTATGTCCGGGCCACAGAAAGTCTGAAGAACTCAACACTTGGCGATTCCTCATTATCCTCAATTACAGTCATGATACAGGACATTGATGATAATATTCCGGAATTTAATCAGCCATACTTTAACTTGACGATTCCTGAGAATCTCGAGCAGGACATGGCACTGCCGAAGCTCTCAATTGTCGTCAATGACCGCGACATTAAGCACAACAGTGAATATAACTTGACAATATCGAATGTTGAGAATGCTGATGGGATATTTGACATAATACCCAAGTCAGGTCAAGGCAGGACACAAATTATTGTCAAGGTTAAAAATCCAGCCAGACTTGATTACGATGTTGGAACTGAGGCTGAACGGACATTCATTTTTGACATAATCGCGACTGTAAATTTCATTCCAATATCCAAAACGACAGTTGAGGTTCATCTTGATGGAATTAATGACAATTTTCCGATGTTTATGCAGTCAAGCTATCGATTACAAGTTGCTGAAAATACAGAAATGGGAACTAAAATTGGTGACATTTATGCTGTCGATAAGGATGTTGGAAAATATGGAAAATTAAAGTATATTTTGAGGGGATTTGGATCGGAAAATTTCATAACGGATGTCGATGAAGGTGGAATTATTGTCAAGAGTCATTTGGATTATGAGCAGCAGAAGAGCTATAGCTTGTCATTGATTGCAAGGGATGGTGGTGGACGTGAAAGTAATGCGAATGTGTTCATCGATATATTGGATTTGAATGATAATTGTGAGTAATTTTGATGTATTTTGTATTATTTATGAGTAATGATTGAGATCATGCGATGAAGCGAGGAACATTAGCGCCCCGGGGTAGATTCAGATTGAAGGTCTTTTGGCGCCCTGGGGTAAAATTAAAAAAAATCAATTTTGAGTTTTAGAAGCTTAAAAATAGCAAAATTTAATGGTGCCCCGGGGTAAATTTAAGGTTAAAGTAATTTGCCACCGGTACCCCGGGGTAAATTCAAAATTAAGGTATTTTTCGTGCCTCGGGGTAAATTCAAATTTAGGGTCTTTTGGCGCCCTCCCTGGGGTAAAATCAAAAAAAATTCTATTTTGAGTTTTATAAGCCTAAGAATAACAAGGCCTATTGGTGCCCCGGGGTAAATTCATAACCTCTAAGCGCTCCGGGGTAAGTTCAAAGATTCTTAGCGCCCCGGGGTAAAATCAAATTTATTTTGTGACTTTAAATTTGATTTTTTCTTCAATTTTGAGGTCTAAAAGCCTAAAAATAGCAAAACCTCATGGCGCCCTGGGGTAAATTCCACCTCAGAGGGTAAATGGGGGCAGATGGGGTCCCACTCCATACAATATTCAACATACTAATCCTCCTCAATTTCCCCTTCTTCCAATCCACAGACCCACAATTCGAATTAACTGAATACTACCGTAGCATCCGAGAAGGATCAAAGTCATTCGAGCCACAATTCTTCGTCAAAGCTCACGACGCTGACGGTCCAACACAAGGAAATGGAAGAATCTCATACAGCATTGAATCAGAAAATTCAATTTCCGGTCACGTCTTCAACATTAATAATGAAACTGGTGAAATTTACATCCATTCTGGATCAGTTCATTCAAGTGACACATTTGATGGAAATTATGAGTTGATGATTTGTGCGATGGACTTTGGAAGTCCACCATTGAAAAATTACACAAAAGTCATAATTAGAGTTGGATCTGAAAATCAACGTCCAATTTTTCAAGGACATTTTGCAAGTTCAGTTGAGTCAATTCCGGGACCGCCATTTCATCGTATATCAATTTATGAAAATGCTACACTTGGATCTAACTTGACAATGGTTCAAGCTACGGATCCAGATGGTAATGATAAGTTGATTAGGTATAGATTGACGGAATCAAGTGATTCGTTTGTGATTGATGAGATGTAAGTGGATTTATTAAGGTTACTGAGTGGACAGGCTTATATTTGACATGTATGTCTGGTTTTAAGGACGTCCTAAAGCATGACCATGCTTCATTCATCCTGTCAAACTGACAACCTGTCCACTTAGTGCTTAAAACATGAAAAACTCAATTAATTCCTCAATTTTTATTGACAATCCTTACAGAACTGGTGTCATTAAGATTTCATCATATGCAAGACTTGACCGTGATAAAGCAGATTCATACTCAATCATAGTAAATGCAATTGATTCCGGAATGCCGAGTGAGACATCGACAGTGACGATAAAAGTTAAAGTTCTTGATATCAACAACAAGGCACCGAAGTAAGTAGTTGTTGAGCAGATAATATTGAATAGCAAGTCATTGAAGCAGAGTTGGTAGGATTCCAATGTGGAGGCGCTTCCACTGGAGTCCGGACTCCAAAAGTCCATTGCATTAAAGTAGGTTAATTGATCCTAAATCTGGGAATAGGATGGAATGACTCTGGGATGATGTTGGCATGGTGGTCTGGCATGGTACTGGCTTGATGCTTTGGCACAATACTCACTTAGCGCACTGCCATGATGCAGGTAGAATGTCTGCATGAAGCTTTGGAACTGCGTCCGATTCAAACCGAGTCCGACACCAAATCAAAGTCACATCGACCAGTTGCCACATTTAAGATTGATTACTCGATTTGTGCTTCATATTCAGGAATGAGCATGCATGTATGGTCGGTCCCTTGATGGCCTCATGATGACTCATTATCTGTTAAAGTCAGAGTTGCAAAACAGGCAACTTTTTCTTACAAAACCATACAAATCATCAAAAATTGTACGGTTTATGCTGTTTCAGTTGCCTTTTTTGCAACTCTGGTTAAAGTTTCCAATTTAGCCAACTTCCAACACTCACCAACTTTCTCATTTTAGATTCCGCAAAGCATCATACACATCCTACGTACCAGAGCGCAACAAAGGACTAGAAGTGCTTAAAGTTGAAGCTCTCGATTCCGATTTAGATGCAAAACTGAAATATTCAATTATTGAGCCAATTTTTGCCACAACAAAAGCTGGATTCAAGCTTAATCCAACAAATTTTGACTACAGCTCAACATTTAAGATCAATGAAGATACAGGCAGCATTGTGCTGTTGAAGAACCTGGAAAGTAGTGGACTGTATTCAGTCACGTTGACAATTAAAGTTCAGGATATGAATGCAATTGATTTAAGCAAGCAAATTGACACATGTGAAGTCATACTTTATATCCAGTCATACAAGGAATCAGGTCCAATATTCTTAAATGACGAATGGAATCCAATTGATAAGAAAATTAATTTAAAAATTAATGAAGAGATGCCAGTTGGAACTACGATTATTGAATTTAAAGCTACAGATCCTTATTCGAGTGATGAAATTACTGAATTTGATATGGATCCACAGCAGGAGTTCTTTAAGATTGATGGACATAAACTTGTTATAGCGAAGGTTATTGACTATGAAAGCATTGATAAGACACTTTATAAGTTTGATGTTAAGGCTATTTCGCATGATTCGTTCTCAGTTGCACATATGACAGTTGAAATAGAGAATGTTAATGATAATAGGTAATTATTGTGGTATTTTGAATGAGATTAGTGATTGATTTAGAGTTGTTTTGGATTTTGAGTTCATATTTAGTGGTTTAGACGTTTATTAGGCCTAAGACATTAAAAAATTGATCAAAAACAGCAAAATTTGATCAAAAACAATGAAAATTTGATCAAAAAAATGAAAAACTGACTAAAAAACAGCCAAATTTGACAGAAAAGTGAAAATTGACTAAAAACAATGAAAAACTGACAAAAAAACAGTCAAATTTGAACAAAAACAATGAAAAACTGACCCAAAACAATGAAAAGCGGACCAAAAACAATGAAAATTGTTCTAAAACAATGAAAGACTGACCAAAATTAATGAAAAACTGATCAAAAACAATGAAAATTTGGCAACCAAAAACAATAAAATTTGGCAAAAAACAATGAAAAACTGCAAATTTTGATCTAAAACAATGAAAAGTTCGCCAAAAACAGTGAACATTTGACCAAAAACATTAAATTCGACAAAAGACAATGAAAATTGACCTAAAACAATAAAATTCTGAGAAAAAGCATTCAAAATTGATCAAAAACAATCAAATTTGATTCAAAATCTTAAAATCAGCTCTAAAAACATTCAAAAACCTCTCAATCAGCTCCACACTTTCTAATCAACCCCAATACCATAATCAGCTTTAATCAACTAATTCCTCAAATTTTTCACTTTCTCTCATTTTAGTCCAATCTTCGACCATCCAAATTACAAAGCAGCCGTACTTGAAAACATCAAAGACAATGAAATCATATTAAAAGTCAAAGCCACAGACAGAGATGCCATAAGAAACGACCACGACAAAATGACTGGATATTCCAACGTCGAATATTCCCTAAGTGGAGCCAATTCAGCACTGTTTGTGATCAACGAGAATGGCGAAATCAGACTTGCCAAAAATCAGTCACTGGATCGTGAAAAGCTGTCGGTTGTGAATTTCCACATTATTGCGACTGATTCCTATGGAAAGCCACTGACTGTAAAGAAGTCAACAGCCAATGTGACAATCGATGTCCTGGACATCAACGACTGTGCACCAAAATTCCTTAATGCTATGAAAAATGGAATCATTTATGCTGTTCTGTCCGAAAGTTCACTGCCAAATACATTCATAATCCAGCTTGAGACATACGATGCTGATGAAGGTCCATCCAGTGAGGTTCGGTACGAAATGGTCAGCGATGGTGAACTGTCCAACCTCTTAAGCCTGAACCCCAAAACAGGCGAATTAAGGACATCAAAATTCCTAACCGGCCGCGGCCGTTCCAATCCATATGAAATCATCGTCCGTGCCATCGACAATGGAAGTCAAATTCCAAAACAGCAGTCGCTATTTACCGACCAAATCCTTCACATCTACATCGGCGATACATTCCAAAATGATGGAATTCCATACTTTATAGCACCGACCCAAGACGACGAGGCATCAATCTATGAAAATTCACCAATTGGAACTAAAGTTTATCAAGTCATTGCGAAAGATCCGGACGATCCAACAAGTCCAAGTGGGATGCTTAGGTACCGGATTCAGGATGACATTGATGATGCCAGGTATTTTAGGATAGACAGCCATACAGGACTGGTCACCAACACACAGCTACTGGACAGGGAAGTTAAAAGCAGGTACAATGTCATTATTGAGGTATCGGACCAAGGTGATCCTGTCCAAATGTCCACAAGAGTGCTAAAGATCAACATCCTTGATGTGGACGATGAGGAACCAGCCTTTGTCCGGGAAGTCAATGCCAAACCAATTGAATTTTCAGTTCTTGAGGAACAGTCAAGTGGAATCATCCTCGGAAATGTCACAGCCATTGACCGTGACATCGGCGATAATGGCGCAATTGATTATGGAATTATTGATGGCAATGAACTTGAATATTTTAAGCTTATTATTGCCAATAATTCAGCCTTAATAACAACAACAAAGCCAATTGATCGTGAACAGTACAGCAAGTTCCTGCTGACAATCAAGTGCTTTAAAATGTCAACTGACTGGCATCAACGGAGTAAAAGTCGGGAATATGATGTCAATGACTTGTCACAGATTCAGGTTCTGGTCAATATTTTGGACATTGATGATCACAAGCTGGAATTTGACAGGAAAGTCTACACAATTGGAATCAGAAATTCAATTCCAATAAATACGATAATTTACAAGGTTCAGGCATACGACCTGGATTCTGACAACCTGCCTATTAAGTACCATGTCATGAACGTCTCTTATGTCTCGCAGTACCATCGGAAGGACAACAAGTTTAAGGATGACTTGACATCAATCTTCGAGCTTAACAACAGAACTGGTGAAATTTTGCTGGCAAAGACAGTGTCAGACTTTGTGGACGGACATTTCATCCTTAATGTCCATGCCAGCAATAATCAGTTCAGTGACAGTGAAGCTACAGTCAAGATCTTTATAGTCAGGGACAAGTCCATAATGAAGTTCATATTCACAAAGTCACCGATGGATGTTGAAGGAAAGCTGTCAAAATTCTCAGAAAAACTACAAAATAAGCTGAATGGAACTGAAATTGAGCTGTTGATATTTGATGCACAGGCACTGAGTAAGCCTGAACAGTCGCTTGACTTTACATCAACGAGTGCATGCTTTAAGCTGTTCAGGAATGGAAATTCGTTGTCGGCACAGGAAACGAAGAAGATTCTCAATTCAGAGGACATGAAGAACCGACTGCGGGAGACATACATTGAGTATTCTGTGGATTCAATTGACTTATGCACATTTGGGAAGGAATCAATTGCTCAAAATTCAATTATGACATCGTCGGGAAATTGGTTGGTGTTGTTGGCATTCTTTGTGCTGATTGCGTCATTTGTGTCTACTTTGGCTGCTTTCTGCTTGTTTAGAAGGTAAGTTAGGGTGTTGGTTGCTTAGCTGGACGGTATTTTGGGTAGAAATGATTAGAATCTGGTCCTAGACTGTCGTGAATCTGGGTTGGAGGTTGGGACAATATATGATCTGAAACTGCCACATGTTTGAGTCTAATCCTTAGTTGTCCTGTTTGAGTCTGAGTCTTAGTCTAGTCCTAGCCTAAGACAGAAGTCAGTTAATCGATCCAAAATCAGGCACCAAGCTTGTGTGAATCTGCTATGGTACTGGATTTTGGATCAATTGACCAACTTGTCCTATTCTGCTATGCTTCTTCATCTATACCTTCCAAGACTCATTCCTAATATTCTCCTAACTTCTACAACATTTTTTTGTATCAATTCCAACAGATCCGACATTCCTATGAAAGCGCCAATTCTTCATCATAGAATATCAAATCCTGAAGACATATATGGACATAATGGAATGAATGATGGCGGTGCTGAGCCGATTTATACAATAATGTAATTGATATCTATGATAAAAAGGTATATATTGTGATAGTTTAATTCTAATGAATTGTGTAGTAAAAAAATTGTAAGGAAATTGTGGATAATAAAAAAGGAAAAATGTAATAATTTGATCAAAATTGCTGTATTAATGTCATCAAGTATTAAGTGTCTCGTCTAACCTGTTCTAAATTCTGCAATGACAATTATGTGATAATCTCGTCTGTACTTTATACTGAGCAAATGATTGTTTTATATTACAATTCTTAGATACGTTCGCACTTTTATGACATGTGAAGTGCATGCATGATTAATGTATAGTGAGATAAGATTAATAGAATACGTTTGCAGAAGTGGAGTCAAATTGTTCATCTTGACCTAAGGATGTCTAGTTACCATCATTATCCAGACATGAGCAAGCCTGGAGTACTCGGCTGTACCTCATAGCTCGTCTAAGCTGAATACTGGGTTTTTTGTCTGCAGATCTGATTTTCTTGTCCACTAGCCTGCAGTTTTGGACGAAACCTATAAAATTCATCATTATACAAATAAATTAATTAAAAAATCATTCAACCTTCACGTCTAATAAATAGATGACCCATTTCTCTCAAAAAAGAGCACCTTCATATGATCAGTTCCTCATTCCAAAAACGAAAATATCAATACATGATAACAGAAGAGAGAGTTTGTAAACATATTATTCAAAAATATTTTGTTTTTCTTTTCAACAGAGCAGTGGCGTGGCTAGGAAGTGGAAAATAATTAGAATATTGCTTATAGGAACTTATTCGGATTTGGGTTTTTGGAACCAAAATCAAGACTCCTGTTCTCGGTTTTGAATGAGTGTTTGAATGTTGAGAATGAGACTTCGAAGAATTCCTTTGCAGTCTCAGTTTCAGTTCCGGTCTTTGCTTTAGGTCGTCGTCGGTCTTCGGTCGTCTTCGTTCGACTTTGGTCTTCGGGTGTCTTTGGACTTCGGGTCTTAGATGGTCTTCGATCTTCGGTCATCTTCGGTCGTGGTCGTTCGTTATCGGTCTTCGTCTTCGGCTTTTCGGATCTTCGGTCTTCAGGTTTTCGGCTCTTTTGATCTTCGGTTTTCGGTTTTCGAGTCATCGATCAACCTCTCCATCCCTGTAAAACCAGAGAGTATAATGACACACACGCTTTCAAATTGATAATAAACAATTTAATTTGTATTTGATGTGAATAAACTGTAAAATTTTTCTTAATCATTTCTTCATTTAATTTAAAGTCCGACAGTTGTGTATAGACAGTGCAGTTGAAATAAAAATAATGGCAAAATATGATCCGTCAACTAAAATTTGGTCATCCCCGACAGTCCAGTACCTATATCCAATGGACGTATATTTGGGTGAAGTGATCCTCAAGACATGCAGCGAGACACCCGACCGAGTCATTCAAATTCATCACGAAAAGGATGAGGCATTGACATGTAAGGAACTAAAGGAATCAAGCATCAAAATAGCTGAAAATTTACTAAAATTGGACATAAAGGCTGATGACGTCATCGGCGTAATTTGTCAAAATTCAAATTTTCTGACCTGCTTCCTCACCGGTTCCGTCATCATGGGTGCAATAGTACATCCACTCGATCATAGTTTAAGTACCGATAACATAAGTGAACTGTATGCACAGTCAATGCCTAAAATGATAATCTGTGACCCTGACATGCTGACGGCAGTAACAGAAGCACTTGAAAAAATAAATTTAAAATCATTAATTTTAATTACGTCGGACGATCCGGATGATGCCGATATCAGTGCCTACAAGCTACTGTCAACAATATCCATCGATTATGACAAGTATGCAGCACCAAAATTCAGCAAATCAGCTGATGAGAAGCTGCTGGCTATTTTATGCTCAAGTGGAATCACCGGACTACAAAAGAATGTCTGTGTGAGTCATGCGACATGCTTAAGATTTGATATGACGTCATATCCAAAGCCAACATCAAAACCGTTGACATTTAGTTCCGCATATTGGAGTTCCGGATTCTTTTTGCACATGTTTGCGACATTTTATCAATATGATGTTAGGATATGGAGCAGCGATGACTTTAACATCTATAAATTAATAGAAATTGTCGAAAATCGTAAAGTTACTGGAATTAACTTAGTTCCATCATCACTTGCGGCTATATTGCAGTCAAAACAATTTTTATCATCAAATCATGACTGCCTTAAGACATTTGTTGTCCTTGGGTCGTTCATGTCGGAATCGCTGAGGAACAAATTCAATGAAACATTTCCGGATAAGACATTAATGGTTGGATATGGATTGACGGAGATTTTTGTGAGTCTTACAAAGGCTGATGAGGTTTATGATGGAGCAACTGTTGGATCGATGATCACACCGAATTTGCAGATTAAGGTTGTCAATGAGGACGGTGAGGCTGTGGATCCTGGTGAGCGTGGTGAAATTAGAGTTAAATTGCAGTTTAAATTCTTGGTGAGTAGGCATGGGAGTGGATTGTGAATGACTTTATAGGTCTCGGTATTGGTTTGGATCGCGGTTTCAGCTCGGATTGTAGTCTCGGTTCGGTTCGGGTGCTCTCGGTTCGATTCGAGTGCTCTCGGTTCGGTTCGAGTACTCTCGGTTCGGTTCGAGTGCTCTCGGTTCGGTTCGGGTGCTCTCGGTTCGATTCGGGTGCTCTCGGTTCGGATCGTGTACTCTCGGGTGTTCTCGGTTCGGATCAATGTCTCGGTTCGGATCACTGTCTCGGTTCGGATCACTGTCTCGGTTCGGATCATTGTCTCGGTTCGGATCATTGTCTCGGTTCGGATCACTGTCTCGGTTCGGATCACTGTCTCGGTTCGGATTACGGTCTCGGTTCGGATCATTGTCCCAGTCCAGATCACTGTCTAGGTTCGGATTGTAGTCTCGGTTCAAATCGGAATCTCGGTTTACGGTCTCCATTCGAATTGCTGTCTTGATCCGGGACTTGGTCTCAGTCTCAGTCTCGATGAGTCACAAAGCATATTATCATAATTAACAATCTACCTCATTTTAGGGCTACTACAACGACCCTGAAGGTACAGCAAATGCCTTAGACGCTGATGGCTTCCTCAAAACCGGTGACATTGGATATTTTGATGAAGACGGATGCCTGTACATCGTCGACAGAATCAAAGAATCATTTAAATACAGAAATTACACAGTCTTTCCATCAGAAATTGAAAATGTCATTCAGTCAATCGATGGCGTTGAACTTGTTTGTGTCTTTCCTGTTTTTAGTGAGAACTTTGGTACGGACCTTGCTGCAGCGGCTGTTAAAAAGTCATCAAGTGATGTTAAGCTTACTGAAAAAGACATTATCGATATTGTTGCTGAAAGATTGCCGGAAGTAAAGCATATTCGTGGTGGAGTTTATTTTATGGACAACATGCCGTTGACACCGAATGGAAAAGTTCAGACAAAAGTTGTTAAAGAGATTGTGATGAAGGAGATTGAGAAGATTAGGGAAGAGGGTTGTTAGGGAGATTTTGGGGAAGGGATGGATACTGATGTGTCTGTCATGTAGCTATTTTGGGTACTGAGTGTATAATTTGAGGATTTTTATGTCAATATTGTTCATTTAACTGACTGAATTCTGGAAGGCACATGGTGTAGAACTGGGCAAGTATCCAAACCCAGGCTGACTAAGCTCTGGCTTGAGTTGGAGTTTCATGGAATCTGGAGTCAGCCTGGAGTCATAGTTACGATAATCTGGAGTTGGTCTCACTGTATAGACTTACTATTGATCCTACCCTAACATAAACTAAAATATACATCAGGATGCATACCCCAAGGCACATCTCAGAATTCAGGCAAGTTTAGGTGTGTACAGAGAAGCCGGCTCTAGGTTAGCGTGACTCTGGCTCCAGACCAGAGTGACTTTGGTTCCAGATCAGCGTGACTCTGGCTCCAGGTAAATCTGACTCTGAGTCTAGATCAGATTCCATGAAAGCCGGACTCAGGCAAGAGCCAAGTTGACCTGGAACCAGATTTTCAGTCATTTCTATACCGCGTGCCTTCCAAAAAATGCTGATTAATGTTCCCAAATTCAGTCAGTTCCTGAATCCATAATAATAAATTTTAACATTTTTACATCAATTTTTTTATATAAAATACCAAAAATTATTATCCAAAATTCACAAATTTATTTTAATTTTTCGCATCAAAAACACCAAATTTTGCTTCAATTTGACACTTTCATGTCAATTTAACCCTGTTGCTGCGGTGGAGGAGGTCCCTGAGGTCTAGTTCCATTAACTGATGAACTGGAGTTGAAGCTTCCGCCAAATTGTCCAGGTGGTGGTCCCATTTGACCAGATTTTTGTCCAGATCCTTGACTTTGTCCACTTCCTTGTTGCATTCCACCGGGAGGTGGTGGTGGTGGAGGTTGCTGACCGATGACTACAGCTACCAATACGAATACAAGAATTATTTTGATCATTTTAGAGAAGTTGTTGATTGAGGAATGTTCAGAATTTACTGATGGATGTGAACTGCTTGGTTTGGGTATTTATAGTGAAGTTTGTGGAAGCCAATAAGAGTTTTTTTGTTGGACATAATTGAGCATAAATTGACTTTTTATTGAAATTTGTCAAAATTTGGTTAATTGAATAATTTATTGAATTATTGAACCAATTTTAAAGTTTAATTGAATGTAACTAGACCTTGGATTTGACAGCTTACATGTTCAAGGTATTTGATCTAGTAGATGCTAGTTATACATTGAATCAAACTTCAAATTGATGGCTTAATCATGATTTTTCCGGAATTGGACTGGAGCTGTATAATCTCAATTCTTGTACATCTGACTTATCAAAAATCAATTTAATATTCTTTCAAGGCTTCAATCCTCGTTACAATACACTCGTTATTATCAACAGGGTCAATTGATGGCAATGACCTTTAACTGAATAGCCGAAGTCGGTAAATTGATCCAAAATCCGAGGCCAGACAGGAATAACTCTGGAATGGTGCTGAATTGAAGTAAAATCTTGCAAAATTGGCACAATACTAGAGTCATGCCGGACTGAGGCTGGATTTTGGATCAATTCACCAACTTTTGCTATTCTGGCTATCATGGTCATGAGGTTCCATAATTCCAAGGTTTCCTCCTTATCGAATCTTACAATCACTTCAGGTATTGGATTGGTTTGGAGTTTGCCTCACCTTAGTGGTATGTCACTTCCGAAACATGATTCTCAAGCAAATTTCAAGCAGTTTCAGGAGCACACTAGAGCGTCGCAGCTCAAAATTTCGACAACACTGCCTTACAGCTGCAATCCTGGCTACAACAAACTCATAAATATCTGGAACAATCTCTTCAATATAATAAGTAACAAAATCCATGCCTTTATTTTTTTTTGAAAAATCATCCTTTTTTTATTATCAGATTCTTATTGGATCTAAAACATAAAAAAGGTCCACAACATAATTCTAAGAACTACAACAAAAAAGTTTTATTTTATTTTTCAGTCTTAATATTTTTGTTTCCTTTTTTACTCTTTTTTTGTCTTGTTTCTTTGTCACAATTATTGCGCACTTTTGCACTGTTCTTTTTGGTATTTTTAATAGCAAAATTGTCATATTTTTTTGGTGTCTTAATTTGTATAAAGTTTAAGTTATTCGAAGATTATTGAAAAAATTATTTCTATCTAAATTTAAATATCAAATGTACTAAGAATATGAAGGTTGTGAGATTCGACAATGTATATTTGGATTTATTAACGTAGTCAATTGGGGTTGTTGACTTATTAAGTAACGCTGTTAAGACCAGGGAAGGCGAGACGGAAGGAAAAATGGGTTTGTTACTTCTTCTCCAATCTTGATGCGGAAGGAAGATACGAGTGGGTCAAAAAGTCTAGTTACACAATTTATGAACAGTCCCCAACATTCTTTTGAGATTCACATAGCTTGATGTATCAGATTATTTCCTGAACAGACAATAAACAGGCTCATATGGTACCGTTGCATCCAGGGGCGTATTAAGGAGGGATTGGTATGTGTGTACCCCGGATCACGGTATCATGCAATCATGTTCATTGTCCGTCAGAGTATTAAACATCATATATCCTAAAATACTTTAAATGTCTAATCTAGTCCGAGTGGACAAGCTTGTATCTGACAGCTTGTCGTTATCATGACACAATTTGCCATCCTCAACTCGGTCAATAGTTGACAAAAAATCCTTACAAACATGAAACATCCTTCAAATTTAATTATAAATTATACAACCAATCTATCCTAACTAACAGAGACATAAGAGACACGACTCAAGTCAACCATTCCACACAAATCCTCGAGTCAACATCACCCGGAAGGCACATGACGTCGAGATTGTCCAAAATCCAGCCAAAGGTTGTCTTGACACTGGTCTGAAGCTAGATTTCATTGAATCAAGCATTAAGTCAGTGATATGCTGACCTGAAGGCAAAGACAGCAGTATTGTGCCGGATTTTATAAAATCTTTCCTTGAGCTAATGTCATGCTAGCCTGACACCAGAGACAAGCTACCCTGTGCCTGGACTTCAGACAATCTCAACACCATGTCCCTTCCAAGTCAATCTCTGTCTAATTTAACCTCTAAATCCCCTAAACCCCTAAAATCTCTTAATTAATCCATCATTAAATTTTCCTTATCATCATTTACACCACCCGGTGCCTTAAACTTATCATCACCATCGCCTTTTGTCTTCTCAACGCGACTTCTCATCATTTTATTCTCGTCAGCACATTTCGTTGTAATTGCCGTCCTCACTTGACTCTCATGGACGCCACACTTCCTTGTGATTATTTGAATAATGTCATTAATGATATTTTGGTCCAATTTCTCCTTAACAGGCTTATTACGATCATGAAAGGCTGGCGATGGACGTCCAGTAAGACTTCTCGTTGCCAATACAGGACGTGGAAATAAAGTCACTAAAAGTTTCCTTGTTGCTGCCTTAAAATTCTTCCAATCAATTGACCGTAGGATGTGGACAGGAACAGACGTTTGGTTACTTCCAATAACGACATTACCTTCCATGTCTGCCCATTCCTCAATGAGATTTGATGAGCTATTGGATCTGGCCAGTGGAGTTGAGGACACGACTGAAAAGTTTGAGGATGAGTGACTCCTACGGAAGTCCTTTTTACTTCCATCCATTGACGTATTTGACATCATTGATGTCTGGTCATGGTACGAGATTCTGGATGCACTTCTCTCACTGTCATCAGCCTGAAGTTCCTCAACCGTATATTCAACATTACTTCCATTTGTGAGGGACATTGAGGCATTTTCAGGATCTT
Organism: Chironomus tepperi; assembly: GCF_022539635.2. Taxonomy (NCBI): domain Eukaryota; kingdom Metazoa; phylum Arthropoda; class Insecta; order Diptera; family Chironomidae; genus Chironomus; species Chironomus tepperi. The sequence continues at coordinate 122,262 of NW_027226290.1, read as the reverse complement.
GGACAGCTGTCTCAATAATAAAGTATGGCTGTTGTGGCTGCTGTTGAGCCACTGACCCATTAAGGACCTTCTTCTTCTCATGTTCCTGCGGTAATGCCTCAAATTGTGATCGTTCATAGCTTATAGCCTCAAATTTAGTCTCAATAGCTTGAATACTCTTACGGATGGCTGTAAATTCATCGGAAAATGACTCGAGCAGGAACCGATTCATTTTTGCCTCATTTTTAATTGTCTTTTGCTCATTCAGGATGTGCTCATTAATTTCAACTAATTTTTGGAGTTCCCTTATTTTATCACTCAAATCTTGAGTATCTCCGGTCAGTTTACAGTCGGTCTGTGTGCCTTGATCATATTGCATTGGCGGACAATAACGTTCGTATGTCTTTTTGGTCTGAATGTGTGGCGATGGGGACACGACACGCTCGGAATTGACATTTTGTGAGACACCCGACCAACCTGAGAGGGAGGAGTCGTCTTCGACGTCTTTTCGGACTGATTCTGAGCCACTGATGCGACGACGTTTGCGGGATTGAATTTCACGGAGTTTGAGGTTGTCTTCGGCCATTTTGTTGAGTTGATTGTATTCGGCGAATATGAAGTTTTTGTCATCTGAAATTGGAAATGTGGATTAGATATAAATTTAAAGGAAATATGAGGTTGGGATGTTAGCATGCTATGGGACATGGTATGGGACATGAGCATGATCGGGGATTTGGGACCCAAATGGGTACAACTGTGTGACATGCTGTGATAAATTTCGCTATTAGCAGAGCTTTAAGTCGCCTTGATTTTTGGATGAAGTTGAATCGACTTTTCCATTCAAAATCCAAGTCAACTGCGAGTTCTGACTATTAATTATCAAAATTGACCAATGACAGCCATCACTGGGTTGTCTTGGCCAAGTCTGCGTTACTCTAAGTCGTCTGTACATCATACCGGCTGCGCTGCATTGAAACTTGCCTCAATAAGCAAATTATAGTCAGCATAACTTAGAATATTGCTGGATCGAACAAGTTTAGAGACAAATTAGTCAGAAACTAGAGTTTTTGGACAGAATTCTGTAATCAGGAGCAAACTTCTTGGATTATGGTACCTTACCGGGTATGGCATGGTATGGTATCGTAAATATACTCAATTGATGCGGTGGAGGGGTAACCCTGGTATGGCAAATTGCCATTCCTGCACTATACCAACAGTACATCAATGATGCACTATTCCGACATCAATTGTAAGTCACCAATAATACGATGGTACGGTATTGACGCATCTCTGGTATCGTAAGACTGTATTACATGTCATGTCATATAATGACCATACCATACCACTGTGTTGCATGTCGTGCCGTGTCATGACGGTACCGTAAAGCCATAAAACCATGCCATAAAACGCCATACCATGCCATGCCATGCCATATCTGAAAAAATCAGCTCCAGAGCTTCAATATTCAAGATATTGACTGAAAATACCCCAAAATCTATGTCCAACTAATTCACATGTACTTAATACAACCCGTAAAGTCAACAACCTTCACAATTTGCTTGTCAATTCCAACTGAACCCAGAATTTCCCAAGCAAACATCCAGCATGCTCACATAATACCAGCAATGCTGCCCCCAACTATACCATATGACCATGCTTAATATAAATTTATATCTACTTACTTGATGCCATCACAACAGTCGCTCTCCTCTGCTTTCCATTAATATTCACAATAACAAGCTTGCCGGTCGTCAATGTCTCGAGTTTTGGATTTCCAATGACATCCTTTGACTCAACTAAGGCATAGGAATTAAGTTCATTATTTGACTCAATTTCGACAATTGACCAGTAAATAATTTGTGGTTCTGGTTGCTGCTGCTGTAGCTGAATATTCTGTACAAATTGTCGATTGAGGACATAACGTTCGCCTGGCTGTTCACGCTTAACAATCTGGACATGAACATTCTTCATGTTGTGATCTGTTGTGCTGTTGACTATATGATTATTAACTAAATAATGTTGAAGTGTTGGATTTGTGGACGATCCATTCATTAAATGTTGTTGCTGTTGTTGTTGTTGTTGCACGTTCATGGTTGTGTGTGTGTGTGTGTGACTGTGTTGATCTTTTTTGGAGCGAAAATAGAGTTGTTGTTAATGCAAACGGATAATTTGAGAATTTACAAATACAATGATGGAATTTGAATAAAAAAGTCGGTATTTTGAGAATTTTTTTGGGTTAAAAATTGGAGATTTTTTGTGAGGAATTTGGCGGAATTTTTTGAGAATTTTTTTATGAATTTTATGAATTTTTTTCAACTTTTTAAGGTTTTTATGAATTTTTAAATTGTTAAAATTGAGATTAATGAATGAAAAAGTTTGAAATTTAATTTTTGAAGACTTTTTTTTATGTTTTAAAGATTTAAAAATATTTTAATAATTAAATTCAACTTTTTAAAATTATTTAAAATTTTTTTTAATCTATTTTTTTTAATCTATATTTTAATCTTATTTCTTTTTAAACAATCTAAAACTAAATTAAATATTTAATAATTTTTAAACAAATTCTAAATTTGTTTTAAACTTTATTTAACTGTAATTTAACTTTTTAAATTGTTACAACCTTTTTTAAAATTGTTTAAGACTATTTTTAATTTTTACAATTATTTTTAAGATTTTAAAAATTTTTTAAAATGATTTTAAACTTAATTAAATTGTTTTATCAATTTAAAAATAACTTTTCAAAATTTTAAAATTGTTTAAAATGTTGAAAAATTAAATTTAATATTTTAAAATATTTTAAAACTGTTTAACACAATTATAAAAGATTTTAAAGCAATTTTAAATAATTTAAAAACCTTTAAAATTCTTTAAAAACTTCTCAAAATTCCCTCAATTTTTTAAAACAATTTCTCACCTTTTCTAATTATTCCACATTCAATAATTTCTTAAATTTTCTTATAAAATCCAATTCAAATAAAATTTCACTTCCTATAAGCAAAAAATTCACTTCTTTTTCAACTCTTTTTTCTTATAACTTTCAACTTTTAGAAACTTAATTTAACATAAATATTATTAAACTTAATGAATTAATATCAAAAAAAACTGTTTAAAATTGTAATAAAATTAACGAAAAATTCTTATCCATGAACTTTACGTTTGGCGATTTTGACAATGAATGAGGCCAGAAATTTCTTCTGAGAATCGAAAAGATCCTTTTTTTTCTTATTGGGATTTGTTTGTAAATAATGTCATGGGGGAAAAAGTTTCGAGATATTTTTGTGAATAGTTTGTAGTTTTTAAGGAAGAAAGTTTTGGTATTTTTGAATAGTTTTTGAGATTTTGTTTGAAGTTTTTGAAATTGTGAAAGTCAAAATTTGAGAAAACTTTTTTAAATTATTTTAAAAGTTTAAATTTTAGTTTTAAATGTAAATTTTGAATTTGATTTTATTTTTGAATTTTTAAACATAAATTTAATTTAATTTAATTTTTGAAACCTAATTTTAAAATTTGAAGTTTTTGAATTAAAATTTAGAAATTTTGTCAAACTTAAGTTTGAAGTTTTTATCAAAATTTCAATTTTTTTAAGAACAATTTTGAAAATTTGATTTTTAATTTTGAATTTTTTACTTAAAATTTGAATTTGGAACTTTACAAATTTAAATTCAAATATATTTAGATTTTGAACTATATAAATTTATATTGAGAATCCTTTAAAAATTTCAAATTTATCTTTGTGTTTTGAATTTAAGTTTCTTTTCTTAAGTTTCTTTCAAATTCAAACTAGATTTTTCAAAAATTTGAATTCTTTTAAACATTTGAATTTAAACTTTTTGTTAAAATTTGAATTTGAATTTTTTTGAAATTTGGATTCGACTTTTATTTTAAAATTTTGAATTTGAATTTGAAAACATTTAAAAAGATTCTAAAATTTTTTAAAAATTCTAAAAAATTCTGAAAAATTCAAAAAAGTTCTAAAAAATTCTAAAGGTTTCTTAAAAGGTTTAAAAACTTCTAAAAAATTAAAAAAAAAAATCAAAAAAATTTTAAAAAATTCAAAAAATTATAGAAAATTTCTTAAAAATTTTAAAAACTTAAAAAATTCTATAAAAATTTAATTTTAAAAATCAAAAAAATTTAAATAAATCCTAAAAAACTCTAAAAAATTCAAAAAAATTATAAAAAATTTTAAAAAATTTAAAAATTCCAAAAAATCTAAAAAATTTTGAAAATTTAAACCTTTTTTATATTCAATTTTTCGTTAAATTTTTGACAATTCAATAAAAATTCAATTTTTCTCAATTTTATAAAATTCAAAAAGTCCCTCAAAAATACCCATCACTTCCAAACAGCGTCATCCGAAATATTTTTGGAGGGAAAAAAAATTCTTTTTTTACAGGAATTACACTTTAGAATTTCATTCTCATTCCCTCTCACAATTCGGCACAATTCTTTCAATTCCTTTGCCTTAACACATACCTTATTGGAATTTCGTATGTAAAAGAGAAATTTGAGAGGCATCAACACAACCACACAAACAGCAGTAAATGAACAGACATAAGCAAATAAGAAGGAACAAGAAGACTTAGGTAAGCAAAAAAAATGCGATCCTTTTCGGATGCAATAAAAGACTCAGCCCAAGAAAAAAAATTCTCTGATTAGGATTCCTTGAGATTTTTCTTATTAAATTGTCGATTCCTTTACCTAAACCTTCATACTTCTTATTGTTCTTATTCCTTTTGTTGGGACCTTAAAAATTGTAGTTGGATGCACGTAGATGCACATATATAAAAATATTATGTATGAGCCATTTAAATTGAACACAAAGCAGGTAGAAGTGGATGGATATTGAGCACATCTTTATTCCTTCTTGTTCTTCTTCTTTTTTGTTGTTGTAATCTATTGTCTTTTTGGTTTGGTTTGGTTTTGATATTTCCACACATTTTTGATGATTTTATAAGCTGCTTGATGACATCGGGATTAATCAGTTTTGGGATTTAATTATGACAATTAAAATGATGTAGCATAAATGTTCATAATTTTCATAAGAATCGCACAGAAGCTATAGGCGGAAGACGACAACCTGCGGTAGAGGCCATCTGCGAAATCCGTTATTCGACCGGTTTTTAAATTTGCCGATTAAATTATCATCCATGCGAACTCTGAACTGTATAATTTATTTCCCATGGTATCGGTACATTACCGCGTTAATACCAAGACATGACGCATACCCTTTAGGTGGCTTGACATCTCATTTGAAAGACCAACCCTGTAATTTAGTGTATCGGGCTATTTAAGTTAAAATCTTAGCTTTATTGATGATAAACCAATTGAGAACCATGAACATCCCAAGATAACACCCTGATTTTGAATCTGTAGCCGACTATCGCTTATAAATTGCCGAAAAAATTTCTAATTAGAAGGCACCCGTCAATAGAAAATACAAAATCCATATGCATGACCAACATGAATCTTGGTTTAACTATATTCAATGAAGTTTGATACAGATTTTCATTCATTATCTCAACTGTCTATTTTCTGAGATGGTTTGGTTTAAAAATTGATTCATATCTTGTCAGTGATATTTTTTATGGCAGTTTATGGCCATGTTTCAGTGTGAAAATGGATTCCAGAATCAAAAGAATCTCTCTTGCATGGATCAAGATGTAAATCGGTCTATAATCCTACACTAGGTCGACGTGACTCTAAAAATGTTCCGAATTTAAACCAAATCCACCACCAAGTCATACCCATTCCGGCCAATGTTAGGATTTTTGATTAATTACCCGACTTGTGCTTTTTGGGTTCCTTCATGTTACATTCCTTGATACTACGGGTACCATGTACTTACTTTCTAACTGGAACCATTCTCCAATATGGAGCCTTGGTTTCTACAAAAGGCCTTTCATCTGACTCTGTTGCTGACAGGTACCATGTGTCTTCAGGAAATTCATAATTAATATAGGCATCAATTTGAACACAATTCCCACATTCTCATACATCTCTCAATTCACATCTCTCGTAACGGTCTTATTAGAAATTGCGCCAAAACTCAAATCACACAGTTGCATACTTCCCGTAGTGTAGAACTCTATAAAATGTATGTAAACATTAGATTCAATCAAAAACTTTGCAATTTGTCAACATTACAGAAATAATTTAAATTATTTAAGGATTAACGAAGTTTCAAGGATCAAATTGAGTCAAAATTCATCAATATCAAGCAATATCATATCCAACAATGTCCACATATGAGAGAAAAATCCGAAAATTGAAGCGGACCATCAAAAATATTGTTGTTGTAAGTAACTTTATATCTAATTTTGGGCAATAAGTAACAAATTTCCATAAATTTTAGGAGAATTCAGCACTCTGCGACAACATCTCAAAGATCCAGAACTCCATCGACGTGTCCAAAATGGAACGTGACTTTCTGCTCCGTAAAATGGCTGAATATGAGCCAGAATTCTTCCAGACCAGCACGGAAGCAGTTGTGAAGTACAAAAGAAAGAATTCCGACACAAATTCCGAAGCCAGCATGAGTCAGCGACCGTATGAGATTAAAAAAATTGTTGGATCGACGTCAATAGTCAAAAAGCATGTCCAGGTCGGTCCACAAATTCCGCGACTGCCTCTTGTCATTTCAAATGATGGAATTACGGTGCTTAATTTTGGTAAAATTGTCTACGACCGTCCAGCATATCATACAGAGAATGTCATATATCCAACTGGATATAAAATATCGAGAGTCTTTAATGGAACTAACTTTACATGCCGGATACTTGACAATGGCAATTTTCCACTTTTTGAGATCTTTAAGGAATCAGATCCGTACACAAAATTCATTGGAAATTCAGCCGATGATGTACATTCGGAACTGCTGCAGGCATCAGAATGTCGATCGTCAATAATTATTCCGGACGGTGATCGATTCTTTGGATTAAGGAACAAAATTATTTTGGATTATTTAAGTCAACTGCCAAATGCAAAGCGGCTGGGGAAATTTAATAAAAGTAGTCATTCGGATATTGATCTTTTTAAGCGATAAGGATGTGTAGCTGTTAGATTATAATGAGTATATTAATAAATATGAGAAGTTTTGTAAGGAATTTTTGAGGTTTTATTGTATTTGAGACACTGAGACACTGAGACACAAGAGACACAAGAGACACAAGAGACACAAGAGACACAAGAGACACAAGAGACACAAGAGACACAAGAGACACAAGAGACACAAAGAGACACAAGAGACACAAGAGACACAAGAGACACAGAGACACAAGAGACACAAGAGACACAAGAGACACAGAGAGACACAAGAGACACAAGAGACACAAGAGACACAAGAGACACAAGAGACACAAGAGACACAAGAGACACAAGGGACACAAGAGACACAAGAGACACAAGAGACACAAGAGACACAAGGGACACAAGAGACACAAGAGACACAGAGAGACACAAGAGACACAAGAGACACAAAATGACACAAGAGACACAAGAAACACAAGAGACACAAGAGACACGAGGGACACAAGAGACACAAGAGACACAAGAGACACAAGAAACACAAGGGACACAAGGGACACAAGGGACACAAGGGACACAAGGGACACAAGGGACACAAGAGACACAAGAGACACGAGGGACACAAGAGACACAAGAGACACAGGGAGACTCATGAGCCCTTCAACAGCCTCAAGCTTATCTTCACATTTCCTAAAAGACATCCAAAAAACCCCCAATTAACCTGAAAAGCCAATCCCCTCAAACCCAATAAGATTCCAATTGGATATGCTGTATAAAATAATATTTATTTCCTCACAATACAAAATTTCACAAAACACACTTAATGTCCACTTCCAACAGTCGTACTGTGTGCCTCATCAGTCATCACAGTTGTTGGCACTGCTGCCTTCGTTGTGACATTTCCAGCAAACGTTTCATCAACATTTGAGTCATTCATCAATATGCGATGTGTTGCAGGTGGCATCTTGCCTGGTAAATCAATCTGTGCCAATGGTGCTGAATGTGCCTCAATTTTGGCTCGTCCGCTGTCGGCTAATCTTGACTCATCATTTTGTTTGGTTGATGTTGCGTTGGCAATTCCAGATGATGCTTTTTTATTCAATTTTGATGCTCTTTCTTCCGATGAGGACAATGATGATGATGATGAATAGGAAACTGGTGCTGAATAGGCTGTTACGTTTGAAACTGCACGACCTAAAATTAGGAATGTGACTGAGATGAATTTTAAGGAATTAGTTGAGTTTGAGGTGGGAATTTGGAATTTAGTGGCAAATCTGGGTGACTCTGAGCTTGGATCAGATTTGTGTGGAATCCGACCTGAGGCTAGACCAGACCTAGAACTGAGACCATACAAAGATCAGAAATCAGAACAAATCAGGAGCAGAGCTTAAACCAGAATTTCGATGACTTTGGGTCAGATAAGGTCGGATTTCATCAAATCTGGCTGCAGATCAAACTCAAGCTGATTCTGAGCCATTTCAAAAATATGACCTCAGAACGGTATGACTCTGACATGGTGATATGGAGATATAGATTTAACCGGGTTCGGGCCATAATCGTCATCAATCGGATTAGAGTCGGCCCTATTCGGATTATTCCAGATTTTGGTTATTTTTGGCACCATTTGTGTTAAGACAGTCAAATTTTGAATCGTGTTCCAGGATCATGCTGGATTTGCATTATATCCGACACCATGCTCATTTCGGCCAATTGTCGAGTCTTTGTTCGATTGCCTCAGTGTTGGGCAACCTTTTATTCTTCACGGCATACTTTATAGAACTTCCAAGCATTTTTGATGGCACACTGTTGTGTCTAATGCCGCAACAGACAGGTTGTAAACCATTAGTTTAACCGATTTATTCTATTCAAAAGTCTATAGTCATTAGAGTCACCCGTTAGACGTATGGTGGAAAATCCAGCTCAGGCAGACATGGCATTGGTCTTGGATCAAATTTCATCAAATCCTAGTGCAATCTAGGTCAATTCTCTACAAATCTACTTAGATTATATCAAATTAGATTACTTACGATTTCTTATTTCACCAATACTGAATGATGATGGATGACCTGGTGGTGGTGGTGTCAAGTTATTTGGAATTTGTGGAAGAACCACATATGATGGAATAGATTCTGTTGTTTGTATTTGGAGCTGTGGCTGATGCTGTTGAGGCATGCCAGATGCAGTTAAAGCCATGAAAATAGTTGACACAAGTGTAAATATTTTCAACATTTTTATTTAAATTTGGTGTTTTTTTGGGTCGGAAATTAAAGTTTTTAAATTGAATTTTTTCCAGATTTTGAAATTTTTTTAATTTTTTTTTTGAATTTTGACTTTTTTTTTAAATGTTAGTTTTTCTTTTAAATTTTAAATTTTTGTTTTAATTATTGAATTTTTTTGAATTTTAAATTTTTTAAAAAAATTTTAAAGTTGTAATTTAATTTAATTTTTTTTCAGTTTTTTTTAAATTTTTCAATTTTAATTCAAAAATTTTAACTTTCAATTTCCACAAATTTAATTTTTTTTAACTTTTTTTCTCAATTTATATCAAAATTATTTAAAAATTCTCGAAAAATTCTACAACATTCTTCAAATATCTGTCACAATTTAACTAAATTTACAATCAAATAAACAACACAATTTATATTAAAAATAAAGACCAATTTTCACAGTCACATCCATCCAAAAAACAGCTTAATTTTCCCCGATGTGTCATTGACAAAAATTCCAAAATTAAATTATTATGATCATGGAATATTGAGTGCTAAAGTGCTCATTAAAATTTCATTATTAGCCAATTTTGTGAGCTTTTTTTTAGTCAAAAATTGCAGAATTTTGCGTATTAATAGATTTAAGCTGTGCTAAATGAGAAATTGATTTGATTCTTTTTTTTTGTTGGACTTTCTATTTTGGTATTTTGGACTTTGGGGTAAATTTGAGGGGAAATGGGCGATGCTGAGGCCTTGATTTGAATTGAATGACCTTGAATACTCACATTAACTGTTAAATGACTCGATTCAAGTTGAAAAAATTGAAAAAATTGGAAAAATTGAAAAAATTGAAAAAATTGAAAAAATTGAAAAAATTGAAAAAATTGAAAAAATTGAAAAAATTGAAAAAACTTTAAAAAATCAAAAAAATTGAAAAAATTGAAAAACGTTAAAAAATTGAAAAAATTAAAAAAATTGAAAAAATTGAAAAAATTGAAAAAATTGAAAAAATTGAAAAAACTTTAAAAATCAAAAAAATTGAAAAAATTGAAAAACGTTAAAAAATTGAAAAAATTAAAAAAATTGAAAAAATTGAAAAAATTAAAAGAATTAAAAAATTGAAAAAATTCGAAAAAATTAAAAAAATTGAAAAGTTAAAAAAGATTTAAAAATTTAAAAATTTGAAAAAATTTAGAAATTTAAAAATTAAAAAAATTTAAAAATTTAAAAATTTAAAAAAAAAATAAAAAAATAAAAAGATTTAAAAATTAAAAAAAATTTAAAAAATTGAAAAAAAAAATTGAAAAAATTTAAAAAATTCTATATCCCGCAGCACACAGTTTAAGCAACCCTGGAATCTAATACAAAATGACGTCATAACTCCAATAAAACCACCAAAAAATCAACCAAAAAATTTTAAATTAATTTATTCAAAATATTTTTCAAAATGTTCATTAAAAATTGGTTCTTGTGGATCAATTTCAATTTCAGCATGACAAACAATTTTCTCATTTCGTCTGGCTTTCTTGCCGCCTTTTTTGGGCTTCTTTGAATGCTTTCCACGTTGCTTTGGTCCTTGAATTTTGACTTTGTCCTCTTTTGCCACTTCAGCTGCCAGAAATGCGTCGGTGTCTTTGGTGCTTCTGATGTCTGGGAGGAGGACTTCATCGAGAGTTATGTCAGCTGAATTTTCAGTTTCGTTGTCAAATTCGTCGTCATTCTCAGCCTCAACTGGAGGTGACGTTTTTGTGTCTGAAAAATCGGAATCAGCTTCTAATGTGGATTCATTGTTGGCTGTTTGGTTTGTGGCGATGTCGAGGATTATTTGGTTGATTTCATCGTCGATGGACTTTGCGGTTTGGTCTTGTGATAAGTTTAAGCCAATTGATGCTGATGCATTGGCAGAAAGGTTGAATTGTGCAGATGTAAAGTTGATGAAAATTAGGATTATTATGGAAATTTGGAGTGAAATTGGAAAGGAATTCATGATTTTTGAAGTTTTTTGATATTTTTCTAGTTTTGAAAATTTTTAGATAATTTTTAAAATTTTTAAATATTATTTTAAAATTTTAAATTAATTTTTTTGAATTTTTAGAATTTTAAAATTAAATTTAGAGTTTTAAATTGAATTTTTCAATTTTTTAAATTAAATTTATGAATTTTTAAATTAAATATTTTGAATTTTGAATTTAATTTTCGAATTTTTAAAATTAAATATTTGGAATTTTTAAATTAAATTTATGAATTTTTAAATTAATCTTTCAATTTTAAATTAAATTTAAAAATTTTAAATTAAATTTTAGGATTTAAAATTAAATTTTTGAATTTAAAATTAAATTTTTTGATATTTTAAAATAATTTTTCTAAATTTTAAATTAAATTTTTAAATATTTTCTAAATTTTAAAAATTAAAATTAAATTTTTGAAGTTTTAAATTTTTAAATCAAAGTTTTGAATTTTTTAATAAAATTTTTAAAATTATTTTTAAATATTAAATATTTTAAATAAATTTTAAATTAAATTTAATTATTTTAAAATGACTTTTTTGAATTTAAAATTCAATATTTAAGTTTAAAATCAAATTTTTAAACTCAAAATTTTTTTAAATTTTCAAACTGTTTTCTAAAAATTTTAAAATATATTTTCAAACTTTCCACTTTTCTATTAAATTTAAAATTCTTTTTCCAGACTTCAATACAGTCAACTTCAATCCAAGAACTTCTAATCCTTACTGCAACCTACTTCACCAATTCCTAAAATTATATAAGCCACACTTTCCCTTAAAAAACAAATTAAATTAATTAATTTCTAAAACAAATACAAAAACACCTTTAATAATTAGCATGTCCCGCCGTCTCCGTGACTCCAACAACCTCATCGACTAATTAAGAATCTTCAACTTTCAAGGCTTTTTGTAGAAATTGAAACTAGAAATTTTAGACACGACTTTTTTTGTTTATTTCACTTTCTCATTATACAATATTTTATAGTTAAGGCAGGGGTGGTCAACCTGTGTGTCGCGAAATATTTTGGTAGTAATTTTCGATCAAAACCGCACATGGCACACGGTTCATGGCATTTTTAACAAGCACACGGATTTGTTCCGCGACACAAAGGTTGTCCATCACTGCCCTAAATACCCCGCATCACACAGGTTGCCCACCCACATCCCAGAATCTTATTTAACTACATCACTTGCACTTGTACATATTGTTAATCCTCTCAGCATCACCAACACTCAAACTGACTCTCTGTCCAATGACATTCCTGTACCTGCTGTCCTTTGGCACCAGCGTACGCTTACCAGTCTTTGAAAATGCCGTCGGTGAATAATGCATGACTGAATAAAAGTCATATTTAGTTCCAAAATTACTAAACTTCTTCGGATTGACTTTATCAAAATTTTTACGTGACTTTGCATCAATATTGTCCCAAACTACATCCACATACTTATCGCGTTCTGAATGACTGTGCATGTGATCATATCCAAGTGCATGAATTAGTTCGTGGATGATTGTGCCACGTGATAGACATCCATTACGTTGTAGAGTGACTGTTTGTTTACCGCCAAGTTTACCAAGATTCGATGAGCATCCTTTGCCTGCCTTGATGAATAGATAGTCTTGCTCATTTTCACGTTGCTTGAACTTTACACATGTATACTTCTCCAAGTCATACATGCCGAGATACATGCGAATACGATCAACAAAGTCTAAAAAAAAGAAGAAGAAATGTTGTTATTTGTGGACGTGTGATTGACCCAAGGAGTATGCTGTGGGCTAACATTATGTAGGAATAGCATCTCTATAATGCTTCAAGGGCCCATCTTTATGAGCTGCAGGCACTGCGACTTCAATCTGTTGTACCACACCTTTTAGAGTTATAGTTCATAGTGGGATCCGAAACACTTGCAGGAATAACATAACTTTAAAGGCTTATATAGTAAAAATGGCAAATAATATGATATCTTAGACTAAGGTGACTCTAAAGTGTAGCCGTACTAGGGTGACTAGAAGATTTTTGCAAAATATCAAGATACTCTTGGAAAAAATCGAGAAAGTTTTAAATTTGGCACTTTTGGGATTATTTTGGACTATTTTGAGTGAATTTTGAGCTTTATTGGGACAAAACAGCAAGGCAGAAATGTACAGCAGCGTCCCGGCAAAAATACAGCAGATGGCCGCCCTAAGCCGCACACTCACCGACAATGAACGCACTCAAATGACACTTAATACGTCGCAAAGCCAGAATCACAACTGCCTGAGACCACAAACATGCTTTTTCTATGGATTATGCCTTTCTAGATATTCACTTAGCTTTCAAATAGTAGCTTATAATGGAACTTAGTATCTACAAGGGTTGTATTGAGCTGGGTATCGGAAATTGGCATGTGGAAGCCGGCAAAAGAGCCAGCTTCAAGTGATTCCTGTCATGGAATCACCATGTCAGGAGGTCATGGATTACGATTGACCTGTACGGTCAGCGAAGTAAGTAAGTAAGTCTAGGAGGGTAAGAGGCATCAAAACTTCAATCGATACTGGCGTATTCTGGGCAAAAGACTGAATGCAGGATTCGATTTAAATCCAATACAATCTCAGAGTCATCAGAGTCATGCCGGCATATTGCCAGATTTTATATAAATTAAACGATTTTTGCTATTCATAGCTGTGTCGTTCGGGCAAAATTTCTTATTTGATCGATTATTTTGTTTACATCTTGAATTGTAATGTTTCAGAAAACCTGTTATGGACACTTAAGATGGAAATTCCTTCAATAAGAAGTGAGTCAAATCTTCGCATGTGAACGTGAACTTGAGAGTGAAATAAAAGAATTGAAATGTAATTGGCTATAAATTGTTGCTGCAAACTAACTTTTGTATTATTTCTTAGAATTTGGCTTAAGACTTGCTTGATTCTATGGAATTAAGTCAAAACAAAAGAATCCTTAGTATCCATGCTAATTCTTATTAAGCCTCAAGATAGTCACAGTTATACACAAATGGGAATACCAAATAGTTTATTGCTTAATTACTGTTTTTTTTTGTAAATAAAACTGCAATTTTCTATGGGGAAATTCCATCGCTATAGCCTGACATTGAGCTTCATTCGCAATACAACTGTCCCATATTCCTGTTAATAAACTCCTGAATAGCACAAAACAGGTGCAGTTCTATTAGCTGTAGGCACTCTAAACTATTGCATCACCCTTTAAATCGTAAGCCTTTTGATGATAAGGCATTGAATACATGACATTCGGTTCAAGGCATTTTCAACAATTTTTTGACGGCACAGCACAGGTTGCCCACTGGGGGTGTTGGGATCAGAAGTTCTGAGAGTTACAAGGACACAAGTACGTCAAAAGACCTGCAGTATCCTAAAATGTACTCAGTTCAAACTTAGTTACAATCTGACAAAAAAATCATCCAGACACTGAGTATATAACTGTGGATCAACCAATCGAGACACATTATGTGTCAAAGACCTCAAAACTGTACACAACACACAAATTGAGCTTGGCAATTAGAACGGCAAAAATGCAAAAAGAGCAAAGTCAGACATAGCTTTGTAACCCAGGACACATTGGGATCAATGGTCAGGACAATAACGGTAGTCAGAGACCTTTCGCAATTCAATGTGGTAGCCCAGGACCTGTGACGTTCCAGGACGGTAGCCCAAGGGCTTTGGCAACCAAGGATCTTGTGTATTTAGGACACTTAGCAAAGAACAAAGCCAGGATCTAAGACTGTAAACCAGGACGGTAACCAAGGGCAGTAACACAGAAACTTTGACAACTTATGACGCTTGGCAGCCTTTGACACTTAGAACATAAAGTCTAGACCCTGGACGGTAGCTTAGCACTTTTGGTAACCCAGGACATTATGTAATATTGGGCAATAGTCATGTAAAGTCAGGATTTAGGATAGAAACCCAGAACGGTAGTCCAAAACCTTTGGCAAGCCATGACATTGTGTAGTCCAGAACACTTGGCACTTAAAGCCAGGACTTAGAACAGCAAACCATGACGGTTACGCTAGGACCTTCGGTAATTCAGTGCCATTGCCAGTATAGCACCCTTGCCAGCTCAAAACACTTGGAACACTTGGAACGTCCAGCACTTTTCATTAATAATCAACACTACAAAAATACTACTTACTATATGTTCCCTCCTCAATCTTATAAGGTACAATAACCTTTCCTTCCTTATTCTTCGGCCATCGATAATTCTCCGATATAACTCCCGTTCTAGTTCCAAATGGATCATCATCATCATCTGGATATTTCAGTATATCAAGCTGTTCCTGCACCAAAATTATATCACCTTGATAAAATTGTCCATTTTCAAGTCTTGTTGCTGGAACTTTTTCATCATATAAAAATTCCTTTGTCGTATTATCGGATTTTAATAAATTTGAGTCAGTCAGCAGCCGCTCATATTGATCTAGTCGGATGTCATCGGCACTGTCATCGACCAGATAGTCATCGTCATCACGAAATACAATTCGATCGTCCGGTACCGGAAGTGATGTGATTTTAGACACAATAAATAGTAAAAAATATAATTTCATATTAAAAAAAATGGAACTGAACTTGTAAGCACAACTGCGTAACTCGATCGACTGAGATGATGATGAGAAATGAGTAGAAAAAGTAATAAGAAACTAGTTTTTTTTTTTTGAGAAAGAAGCTTGAGTGGCATTGACATTGACTGATGTTTTTTGTGATGATGTTTTGGATGTTTTTCTTCTCATTTTTTTTGGTATGTTTGGAATGGGACATGGCTCGTGTATCTTGAATTGTTTTGTTTATTTTGAGGTGATTTATTGATTTATTTATTTTTTTGGTCAATTTTTGGACAGGTTTTTGGAAGATAAAATGAGGATTTTTGGAGTGCTTTTGTAGTTTTTGTTCCAATTTTTCATGAAATTTAGAAATAAATTGCTTAATCTGAATAGAACAATACAATCGAGAATCTGGAACAAGGCCGACATAACAATTGATTAGAGTTTCAGTTTAAATTCGGCACCATGAAAGTGTCACGCTAGCCTGGCAGTTACAACTCGAACAACACAAATCGGTTAATCCAGTGGTGAGCAACCTTTTATATCTCGCGACACATTTTGGTGGTAAGCCTCGACTGAAATGGCATTTTTGAGATTGTTTGATGTTACACTAGTGTCTTGCGACACACACTTGATGAATTGATCCAAAATCCATTTCCAGACTGTAGTGACTTTGACTAAATGCTGGATTTGGATTAAATTTGGCTCTATGCTGGAGTCACGACAGTGGCAAACTGAATAACATTGATCGGTTAATTGATGCGAAATGTACTGTGCCACACGGACTTGATGCTCTATTTTAGCCGAATCCAGCATTTAGTCTGAGTCATGTTTTTGAACCCGAAATCTTGCCAGAGTCAGAGACTGTATTGCATGTGATATTGGAATTTGTCAAACGATAACCAGTGAAAGAGCCAGTTTCAGGCAACATCTTAGCCATGAATCTCAGTCGATCTGTACAGCTAGCGTAGAAAGTAAACAAGTATCAATTTAGAGTCACGCCGGTCCGGAGACTTATTTCGATCGATTAATCAAGTGATTGGTTTCCTGTGTGCCACATGACACTAGTGTACCGCCAAACATCATTGAAAATGCCATGATAAATATGCCATGTACGGTTTTGGTATAGACCATCGAATCGGAATCGGAAGATCACCAAATTGTACCGCGAAAAATAAAAAGATTGACCAACACTGGATTAACCGATTAGTGCTATTTATGTAAGGAATTTTGTTCCTGGTTTTGTGAGTCATTTTAGCTCATCATAGACATGTGTAGTCAACTGAAAAGATTAAGACTTGTTTTTTCTAAATTTATGATAACAAATTCAGTAAATTATTAATGAAAATATGTTTATAAAAAATATTCAAAGTTTTATTTTGTTGAAATTTAATACACATTTTTGCTTAAAATTCATCAACCGAATCCAGAGACGTAGTCAGAATTATTTGAGGATTGGGGGCAGAGACATGGGCATATGTAGGTGGTATTTGGTAATTTTTATAATTTTTTTGTGTAAATTGTCAAAATTCGGAAGAATTTTGGAATTTTTTGATGAAAAAACAAGGAAAATTGAAGAATTTTGTCCAAAAAGGGGCAGAGGGCTTCACCTAAATCACCCTCGGCCGGGGTAAAAGCGGAAGAAGCTCCGGCCTTAGTAGGGTAGCCAAAAATTGTTAAGGTACCCAAAATTTCCAGAAGTTTCACGAAAAATTCTAGAAAATTGAAGAATTTGTCCAAAATAGAGATGGAATGACCCTTAAACCCCCTAAACCCCACTCATCTCCCTCAATTTGTTTACACCCTGCCAACCCCAGCCCCTAAACTCCCTCCTTAAGTATAACATTTATACATATTATTAATTCTCTCAGCATCACCCGAACTTAATGCATTTCTCTGTCCAATTATCTTATTAAAATATTTATCTTTTGGTACAATTGTTGGCCGTTTATTTTTTGAAAAGGCATACGGAGCATAATGCATGACTGAATAAAAGTCATACGGAGTTCCAAAATTACTAAACATAAATGGATTATCAATGTCGAAATTACTCTTTTCTGACTCTAAAATGTTATCCCAAAGAATGTGGACATAACTGTCACGATTGTAATGATTCTGCATGTGATCATATCCAAGTGCATGAATTAGCTCGTGAAGAATTGTTCCACGTGACATGCAGCCGTTCCGTTTAAGACTGAGCAGTTGTCGACCACCTTGTCTTCCAAGATGTGAGTTACATCCATCTCCTGAATATATGTGAATGTAATTCCTTTCGTTGGTACGAAGGACGAACTGGACGCATGTGAACTTTTCGATGTCAAGCATCGCAAAGAGGATTTTCAGCTCATCGAAGACATCTGAAAATTGGAGAGGAATTAGAGGTTTAAGTTACTTTTGTTATTTGAGTCTGTCATGTCGCTCGAGTCACTTGAGTCGCTCGAGTCACTTGAGTCGCTCGAGTCACTTGAGTCGCTCGAGTCACTTGAGTCGCTCGAGTCACTTGAGTCGCTCGAGTTCCTTGAGTCGCTCGAGTCACTTGAGTCGCTCGAGTCACTTGAGTCGCTCGAGTCACTTGAGTCGCTCGAGTCACTTGAGTCGCTCGAGTCACTTGAGTCGCTCGAGTCACTTGAGTCGCTCGAGTCACTTGAGTCGCTCGAGTCACTTGAGTCGCTCAAGTCACTTGAGTCGCTCGAGTCGCTCGAGTCACTAATACTCACTATAATGCCTGTCATCAATCACATAAGGCACAATGACTGATCCCAATGAATTTTTCGGCCATCTATATCCTTCCCAAATCAATCCAGTTCTAGTTCCCAAAAAGTCATCTTCATCCGATTGTGGTTCACCATCTTTAGCTTTCATACTATTAATCCATTCCATTTGTTCCTGTTCCATGATTATATCACCTTGATAAAAGTTTCCATTTTCAAGTGCCTTGTTTGCATCGGAATCGATTAAATATTCAGCTGTTGAATTTTCGGCTGTTAATAAATTTGGATCGCCGATTAAATTTCGACGATCAGCTTTTAAAGCCTCAATATCCGTGATGAATTCTTCCTCAATTTTATCGTGGTCTGGATAGATAATTACGTCCTTATAAGCTGGAAGTCCTGCAGCTAGACTCAAAATTGCCACTAAAAAAATCGTCAAAATCTTTGACTGCATTTTTAAGCCGTCCGAACACGACAATGCACACTGATAAACTGAAGATCTTGAAGATCTAGAATTAATGACGCAAAAGTGTTAAAAACAGGCTCAAAAATGCTGTGAGTTGAATGATATTATTAATGATAATTTGATATCTTTTACAAGAATATTTCGGGTCTTTCTGAATATAAAAATACCCAGATATCCAAAAACACACGTTTCTGTTTTAAAATTGAATAATTTATCATTTAGGATGACCGAATGACGTAGTTTTTGGAATCAGCTGTAACTTGTTGTGATTGTTGATGACTGTGGATGTAACAAGGGGTTTGTGAAGATTTAAGAGAGGAGGTAGGGTTGTTGGATCGCATTTCTTTAGGGGAAGTTAAGATGTTTACTCAAAAAACCCAAAACCCTTGTAAATTGAAGATTTTGGGCCAATCCGAACCCACAACTCACTTCTCGTGCTTCACCCTTTTCCTTCACCCTTTCATTTACCCCTTTCCCTTCCCCCTTTCCTTTCACTTATTGTCGCTTTTGGTTGTCCACTTTGCTTACACTCCTATCTTGTCCCTATTCCCTCCACCCTTCCCCCCTTCACATTCTGAATACATTCCTGGATGCAGCAAATTTGAAGAAGGATAAATCAAGATTTGAATGCCAACTTAGTTAGCGCAAGTGCATTTACACGCATCGCAGTGGTTATCCGTGGAAGGCAACAACCTTAAGTAATGGCTTCCGATCGATGACATGACAACCTGGAGAAGGGGTCATTGTCAGAAGACAGCAAGAGCGTTTTTGATGATTTTTTATTATCCCTTCGAAAAATCGTAGTAAATTGAACAATTTAATCCAAAAAGGATAAACGGTTAAGACCCATCCAATCTTGGAAGTGGGCAACCTTCAGAAGACGGCAACATGCAGAACATATCATCGACGGCAGCCAAGACTCACCTGCGGCCTCATCATTGAGTGAATTTTCTTCAATTATAACTACTTGAATACTAAATCTAATCCAATATTTGTCCCAAATTGTCAGAAGTTATCGAAAGATAGAGCTGTCTACAGTCGTTCTTTAAACGTTGCACCACAGCCAAGGAAGTAAGTAAGTAATCCAAAATTTGACAGAAAATCAAGAAATATTCCCAAACTTCACTAACTTAATATTTCTACATCATTTATTAGCCTTAATCTAACATTTATACATCTTAATAATCCTCTTAGCATCACCAGCACTCAATGACTTCCTTTGTCCAATAATCCTACTATAATTAGAATCTAATGACATAATCGTTGGTTTTCCATTCTTCGAGAACGCATACGGCTCATAATGCATAACAGAATAGTAATCATATGGAGTTCCAAAATTACTAAACTGTCTGTAGTCATCCTTCTTGAAATTACTTCTTTGCCTCTCAACAATATTATTCCACAATATATAGACATAACTATCACGTTCTGGATGATTCTGCATGTGATCATATCCCAATGTGTGAATTAATTCATGTAAAATTGTTCCATGTGATAAACAGCCTCTCCTTTGTAGACTGACATACTGCATACCACCAACACGTCCAATATTTGAGAAACATCCATCACCGGAGATGATGTTGATGTAATCAGTTTCATATGTTCGTGCGGTGAATTGAACACATGTGTATAGCTGTAAATCATTCATGGCTGAAACTATTCTTAATTTGTCTTTGTATGCTGGAATGAAAGAGAAGAATTAGATATTAGTAAGGCACATACTTCGGTCTTCTTCGATCGTCCTCGGCCATCTTCGGTCTCTTCGGTCACTTCGGTCACTTCGGCCACTTCGGTCACTTCGGTCTCTTCGGTCTCTTCGGACACTTCGGGTCTCTTCGGTCACTTCGGTCACTTCGGTCACTTCGGTCACTTCGGTCACTTCGGTCACTTCGGACACTTCGACCACTTCGGTTACTTGAGTCTCTTCGGTCTTCTTCGGTCTTCTTCGGTCTCTTCAGTCTATTCGGTTTATTCGGTCACTTCGGTCTTCTTCGGTCACTTCGGTCACTTCGGTCACTTCGGTCACTTCGGTCACTTCGGTCTCTTCGGTCACTTCGGTCACTTCGGTCACTTCGGTCTCTTCAGTCACTTGAGTCACTTCGGTCTTCTTCGGTCTTCTTCGGTCTTCTTCGGTCTTCTTCGGTCTTCTTCGGTCTTCTTCGGTCTTCTTCGGTCACTTCGGTCACTTCGGTCTCTTCGGTCATATTCGGTCTTCTTCGGTCTCTTCGGCCGTATTCGGTCGTCTTCGATCATCTTCGTTCATCTTCGTTCTTCTTCGGTCATCTTCGGTCTCTTCAGTCTCTTCGGTCTCCTCGGTCATCGGTCTATTTAGTCTTCGGGTCTCTTCGGTCTTCGGGTCTCTTCGGTCTTTGGTATTTAATCAATAATTGCAATACTTACAAAATACATTAGACATCTTATAAGGAACAACAACTCGTCCATTTCTATTCTTTGGCCATCGATATTTCTCCCAAATCAGTCCAGTCCGGGTACCGACTAAGTCTGTATTATTTAAGAATTTCTTTTGATCCTCAAGTAGGACAATGTCACCCTGGAAGTGATTTCCATGCTCAAATTTTGAATCTTCTTCTGTGTCTTCAATTGTATTCTCTGATTTTAGTAGATTTGGATCATCAAGTTGCGTTCTTTTGTCTAAATTCAGTTTGCCACTCATCCTGTCTAGCCTGTTGTCATCAGGAAATACAATTTGATCGTAATCGACGGGAAAAGTCGCAATAAAATTAATAAAAATTGAAAAAATCACTAAAAATTTCATAATTTTTTTTTGGTGAACCAAAAGCTACTTCTGACTTAAGTGATAAATAATTGGCAACTGAGAAAAAAATTTGTAATTTTTACCCAAAACTGTGGATAGACACAGCCAATTTTATTATTTCGGAAATTCCAATTGAAGATGTCAAAAAAAATTTCTATCAATTCTTGTTTTGTTTAAGCCCTAAAATAATTCAAACGTGGTTTTTTCGGACTTTTTGTTGTGCTTTATTCTTGATATTTCCACAATTAATGAGTCATGACCTTCTCAATATGCTTGACATCGGATTTTTGGGTTTTGTGTCAAATTAAGATTCTAGAAAATTGGAGAATTTTGCTTTTTCTGTTGGTTTAATCACCTTAGTCCACCTATCCTATCCTCTATCCTATCCTCTATCCTATCCTCTATCCTATCCTCTATCCTATCCTCTATCCTATCCTCTATCCTATCCTCTATCCTATCCTCTATCCTATCCTCTATCCTATCCTCTATCCTATCCTCTATCCTATTCTCTAGCCGGTAGCCTGTGGCATGCTCCAAAGGAAGATTCGGGAGTCGGTTTATTAACTAAATCTAATTTTATAGTCTAAATCCTCAAAATTCTTCAATTTATTCATCAAAATTATCTAAAACAATTGTACATATTATTAATCCTTTTAGCATCGCCATTACTCAGTCCAAATCGTTGTCCAATGATGTTCCTATATCTTGTATCTGTTGGTTCAATTGTTCTCTGTCCATTGTTAGAGAATGCCTTTGGTGAATAATGCATGACTGAATAATAGTCATATGGAGTTCCAAAAT
Organism: Chironomus tepperi; assembly: GCF_022539635.2. Taxonomy (NCBI): domain Eukaryota; kingdom Metazoa; phylum Arthropoda; class Insecta; order Diptera; family Chironomidae; genus Chironomus; species Chironomus tepperi. The sequence continues at coordinate 99,737 of NW_027226290.1, read as the reverse complement.
TACTAAATCTATTCGGATTGACTTTTTCAAAATTATTGTACAGCTTCTTGTTGATATTATTCCATATAATTTGGACATATTGATCGCGGTCTGAATGACTGTGCATGTGATCATATCCAAGGACATGAATGAGCTCATGAATGACTGTGCCACGTGATAGACATCCTTGTCGATGTAGACTTACTGCTTGTTGTCCGCCAACTTTTCCGAGATTAGATGAACATCCATCGCCGGAATAGATGTAAATGTAGTCGGCTTCATTGCTGTGTGGTTTGAATTCTACGCATGTATATTTTTTTATATCTCTCATACCTAATAGGATTTTGGCTCTGTCTTTGAGACCTGGAAATGGAGAATTTTGTTTTGGATTAGAATTAAGTTAAGGAGTGATTGTTTAGTGTTAAGGATGTAGTCAGAGGGAGTATTGGGAGTCAAAACAGAATTGATAAGAGTTCGAATGGAGTTTAGTGAATTTGGGACCAGAGTTCTCAGAAGTCCAGATAGAGTCCACAGGAGTTGGGATTAGAATCCACAGGAATCAGACTTTGGAGTCGGAATGAAGTCTTGTGTAGTCCGACTCCCAGAGTCCTGACAAACTTTGAGTCAAACTATTCATGAGCGCTGGAATCAGGATTCTACTTATATTGGTATAGGAAAGAGACAGATGCAGCATAGTGGAACAATTGGCATGGTATGGTACTAAATCTGAGAGGTACGATTAGGATGCCTGTGTCAAACCCGGAAAACCCCAGTTCAAGACTTTTTGATTCACTAAACCATAACAACTTAGCCGTCCCGAATTCTCAAAATCAATTATAATCCACAGTGGATCAATTTGAACTAATAACCATCACAATGATTTTGCAAGGGAATCAATACGTTACCGTATGGATAAAATCAGACATAAAGATGTCCTGACGCCGGAAAGGATAGGTAGGGCTATCAAACCCCGACATACTCAGTATATAGCGACCATATTATTCCAAAAAAGAACCTCGAACTTTCCTTAATAGCACACATCGGTTTATCAATCCAAAATCCAGCAATAGGACAGTATGACTCAGTATAAATCCAGCACCAAGTCAGTGAGAGTCACGCGTGACTGATTTTGAATTTTTGGATTAATCACCTAATTCATCCCATTCAAATACCTTATTACTTACTGTATTGATTAGAAAAAGCATAAGGCACAATAACCTTTCCAAGTCTATTCTTCGGCCATCGATAATATTGTGACAAAATGCCGGTCCTAGTTCCAAATTCATCATCTGTAGCTTTAAGCATATCCAATTGATCTTCCATCAGGACAATATCACCTTGATAGAATTCACCATTTTCAAGCACATCCTTAGCATCCTCATCAATTAAAAATTCCGTCGTTAAATTGTCAGATTTTAATAAATTTTCATCATCCAACAACCGCTGTAGATTGACTTGCTGGCTGTTGACAACCTCAGCATCCTCATTATTATCATCACGAAAAATTATCCGACCATCGTCGATCGGAACTGATGAAATTTCACTTATTAATAAAATTATTACGAAAATTTTCATAATTATTGCTTTGTAACATTTACGGTCCAAAATCTATCAACTGACTGATGCTGTGAGTTACTGAATCGCATTTTGTAATCCACAAAAGCCTTGATAAGAATGTAAACTAGATTTTTTGAATGTTTTGTTTTTATTTTGACAATGTTTTGATGATTGTCATAATCTTGAGAGTATTTTGTAAACAGTTCTGTCAACATTCAGCAATGGTTGTCGGTGTCACATGGGATTTTTGGGATTTTTGAGGACAGGGGGTAAGAAGGAGGTGGCATGGAGCAGGGTTGGGTGGTCAAGATCCCCAAGGCCCTCAGTTACCTCAGCTACCGTTATTCAAAGCCCTCAGTAGCAAAACCTAAGACAAGATAGCCTTTCAGAAAAGATGTAGTCAGAATGGGGAGGAAGGAGACAACATTCTTTACAGAATCTAAAGCAAGATCTACCATAAGAGTGTGCAGTCAGGGAGGGGGATGGATTTGGGGGTTTAGGTAGTCAAAACCTTATTTTAGGACAATTGTCTTTACCCAATCCCCTCCATAGCAACAACCCAAAATCCAGATCCCACCTAAGAGGGCTAAGAGGGCGTAGTTAGGACTGGACGGGATGAGGAGGGGATTGGATGATCAAAATCACTTTTATGGACAACATTATTTCCCCTAACTACTCCATAGTCAAAATCTAAAGCAAGTTCTCCTCTAAAAGGGTGTCATCAGGTCTGGAGGAGTAGAGTAGGGAGTTGGGTAGTTAAATCTCCTATTTTAGATATCATCCCTTACCCAACCCCATCCCTATTTAAAATCCAAAACAAAATCCCGTCCTAATTGCGTTCCATAACAACTAAACGACCCCTTTATGCTCAAAACAGCTGATTGTCTTTTCCCATAAGGTCACCACCAATGAACTCTATGCATCTAGATTGCGTATCATTCTCAAAACAATAAGACACACACAAACTTAATCAATAAACATTGGGAATTTTTATTCAATTATTTAAGAATTTACAATTTTGCCTTTTGGCACTCATACATGTTGTTGATACGCTGTGCATCGCCAACACTCAATCCCTTCCGTTGTCCAATTTTATCCTTAAATGCTGCCTGCTTTGGTGTGATTGTTTCCTTGCCATTCTTTGAAAATGCTTTTGGTCCATAATGCATGACTGATATGTAGTCATATGGAGTTCCAAAATTATTGTACTTTTTTGGATCAACACGCTCGAAATTGTGACGTTGATTAGTGTTAATGTTGTCGAAATTAATTGTAATGTATGTGTCACGTTCTGCGTGGTTCTGCATGTGATCGTAGCCGAGTGTGTGGATTAGTTCATGGATGATTGTGCCGCGTGAGAAGCAGCCGCCTTTTTGGTACGAAACTTCTTGTTTCCCGCCAATTTTACCAATTCTTGAATGACATCCACGACCTGATATGATGGATATGTAGTCAGGCTCGGTTGTGTGTGGTCTGAATCTAACACATGTGTACTCTTGGAGGTCCGCAAATGCAAGCTTGATCATCGATATTTCATATGAAGCTGCAATTTAGAGAAATTAATTTTTATGTCGCTCTAACTGTTGTTGTGACTGTTGTTCTGACTGTCGCTCTGTCTGACAGTCGCTTCAACTGTTGGCCTCACTGGTCGCTCCAACTGTTGCTCTGATTGTCGCTCTGTTTGGTCTGTCTGACTGTCTGGTCTGACTGTCTGGTCTGACTGTCTGGTCTGACTGTCTGGTCTGACTGTCTGGTCTGACTGTCTGGTCTGACTGTCTGGTCTGACTGTCTGGTCTGACTGTCTGGTCTGACTGTCTGGTCTGGTCTGACTGTCTGATCTGGTCTGACTGTCTGGTCTGACTGACTGCCTGGTCTGGTGTGACTGTCTGGTCTGTCTGACTGTCTGGCATGTCTGACTGTCTGGTCTGTCTGACTGTCTGGTCTGTCTGACTGTCTGGTCTGTCTGACTGTCTGGTCTGTCTGACTGTCTGGTCTGTCTGACTGTCTGGTCTGTCTGACTGTCGCTCTAACTGTTGCTCTGACTGTATGACTGTCTATACTCACAGAAATTGGCCGACTCCTCAATCTTGTATGGAACATTGACTTTCCCTTCCTTATCCTTCGGCCATCGGAATTTGGTATTCAATATTCCAGTTCTAGACCAAATACCTTCAGCACCCTCACCATCCTCACCATCCAAATCCGCATCCGTGAGATAATATTGCTCTTGCTCCGGCGATAGTCTCATATCACCCTGAAAATATTCACCATTTTCGAGTGCCGTCGACGCCTCTGGATGTCTTAAGAAATTTTTTGATGAATTTCTCGACGGCAAGATCTCAAACTGCCTAAACCTGGACAGGACGTCATTGTCATCATCTGCTGCATACGTAATCTTATCACCTTGTGGATAAGCCAAAAGTGGCGCAAAAATCACAAAAAGAAGCAATAAACTCATAATCAATGCCTGCACACTCTGAAATCTCAAATTAGACTGTCCAAAATGAGACTGTAGAGAGTCTGAAATCAAGCAACATTCGACATTTACCCAATTTAAGAATAGAAATTAATCTTCTCATTTTGGTTGATTCTCTCAATTATAAGATTTATTTTTGTTTATTTATTCGAAAGGCACAATGTGATGCTGCGGGGAATAAGAAGATGCTGTGTAGACGATGAGTCGTACAGAATAAGAATTAAAGTGAATTTTAGGAGATTAGAAGTGTCAAAGGTTACTGCAAATTAGACAGAAATAATGGAACTGAATGGTAATTAATTAAGAATCAATTCAAGAAGCTATTTAGGCAGTTTAGAGCATAGGGTAGAGGTAGGCAGGGTAGATGTAGGCAAGGCATAGGTATGCAGGGTATCGGGAGGCAGGGTATAGGTAGGCTGGGTAGAGATAGGCAGGATATAATAGAAGTAGGGTAGAGTAGATGCAAGGTTAGGGTGGCCAGAGGATTTTCGCAAAAAATCGGGACATTATGAAGCTTTGTCCGGACACAGCAGCAAGTTAGAAAAGTACAGCAACGTCCCGGCAAAAATACAGCAGATGGTCGCCCTATGCAAGGTAGAGTAGAGGTAGGATAGAGGTAAAATAGGGTAGAGTTAGGGTAAAGGTAGGATAGAGTCGAGTTAGTATAGGGTTGAGGTAGGGTAGAGTCGAGGTAGGGTAGAGTCGTGGTAGGGTCGAGGTAGGGTCGAGGTAGGGTAGAATCAAGTTAGGGCAGAGTCTAGATAGATGGTAATTTTTCCATTTTTGAGTCCAGTTAGGATAGGGTTGAGTTAGGGTAGAGTCAAGTTAGGGCAGAGTCAAGTTAGGGTAGAGTCAAGTTAGGGTAGAGTCAAGTTAGGGCAGAGTCAAGTTAGGGCAGAGTCTAGATAGGGTTGAGTCTAAGTAGGATAGAGTCGAGGTAAGGAAGAGTCAAGTTAGGGCAGAGTCGATCTAGGGTAGAGTCGATGTAGGGTAGTGCCGAGGTTGGCTAGATCCATGTTAAAGCTAAGACTGAAATAAGTCGAATGCAGCATATAGATTTAGCAGCTATAGTGTGTCTCCTCATACTACAGTACAGTTGGGTACCTCAGCTACTCCTAAGCACCAACCCTTTTATTAACAATTCGTCTAAAAGTCTACAATACATTTAAGTACATTTTTCAATTACTTTTGTGCATCAAATTCCTGCATTTCATAAACTTTAACGACAGTTTCCTCGTCATCCTTTGTATCAACCGGATCAAAATGGATATGCCGTCTCATAAATGGCGCAATCAACTTCCTGTCAACAGACCTAGGGTCCTGAAATCCCATAAACAGACTAAATACCACAGATATGACAATAACAAGCATAGATCCGACTAATATGTAGTATAAGTATGAGATGTGATATATCTGGTCATGCTTGTATTCATCTTCAGTGACGTCATCAACAATGGGCAATACAGATGTAAAGTTATAGGAACAGCCATCAATTGATGTATCCTTAGCCGGAAATACAAATCTTTTTGACATAATTTCCATTTGTGCCTTAAAAATAATCCAAAATGTAGCAACACAGCTGCAAATTGTAGCATAATAAGTCGCTCGGGCACCAATCCATGGTAGCATAATTCCAATAATAAAGACACCAAGCAACGGACCACCAACAGCAGCTGGAATGCTCATCGATAGCTGCAAAACAGCACCAAGATTCTCAACGACATAAACAAGCAGAACAGCAATAATTCCAGCTATAATGACAGTTCCACGCATGACCCATTCAGTTCCACGTTTTGACAGCGGTTCCGATCGAAAGGCATTGAAAAAGTCGTACAGAACCACAGCAGCCATTGAATTTAATACTGTTGATGCGGAACTAAGTGCTGCTGAAAATACCCCGGATATGAACAGCCCTGACAGTCCTGGATAGTCCTTTAATGTCTCCATAGCCAGCAACGGAAGTAACTGATCCTTTGCCTTAGCTAACTTAGTCTTTAGAGGATCACAGTCATGATACATGGCAAACAGCAACAGTCCATTATAGATGCACAGGGATATTAAGACAATAACTCCAATTGTGAACAGGATGTGAGTCATTTGTGACTTTTTAAGGTTCTTGACTGACAAATAACGTTGAATTGATGCTTGACTTGTGCCATTGATTGATGTCCACCAGATTGATCCACCGATTGTTAGTGTCCAGAATGTGTGACGTAGGGTTGGGTCTAGACGGAAGCTGAGGGGGGGTAGAAAGGGGTAAATAGGTTATAGAGATGGATTAGGTAGTGTAGAGTATGGCACTTAGGTGTGGTCACACAGTGGCTACAACATGACACTAGGTACAATAGTTTGTACTTACTCTGGTGCGTCAAAGCGACCTCCTTCGATGTTCCTTTCTATTAGCACTCCGAGACCTGGAAAAGATGATTTTTTGGATAGAAAAGGATGTAAAATAGGTCAAAAATGGACATATTGGGTATTTGGTTCTAAATTCACATCTTAGTCGACAGTTGCCAGGACTCCATTTTAAAGCCTGACTCCTTTTCGTGACTCCGACTACTTAACCTGATTCCAGTGAATTCGGACTCCAAAAAACGCATAAATCGTCAATTTAGAGTCCAATTTTAGGAGTCCAGGGCTCAACTCTTCCCTTACTTACTTACTTCGCTGGCCTTACAGATCAACTGTGATCCATGGCCTTCAACTCTTCCCCTAATCCCCAACAAAACCACCTTACCTCCAATACTTGATGTTCCTTTAATTGCAATCAGCAACAATGTTCCATACATTAGTGTAATTTGCAACACATCTGTCCACACAACAGCCTTAATTCCACCCAATGATGTGTAGAAAATACAAATAAACATGGATATTGGTGTGATGACATGGATGTTGATTCCAGTTAGTTGGTTAAAGGCTAGTGCTGGGACGTAGATTACCTAGGGGATGATTTTGATGATTTGGATTAGGGTGAGTAGGGTTTTCAATCTTGGGATTGATTTGTATGGAGATAATTTAGAGATTGATCTCAGAATTTAGTACATTTTAATTCCAAGATTGAAAACCTTGATTCTGAGTAGCACAAATAGGTTAATCGATCAATTATTCGATTACAGTGGATAGAGTGACTCTTTGATTTGAGTCCGACACCATCCATACACCGACCAGATCAGAGTCCAGAGTCACGCTGGCCTGGTACCAGATTTTGGATCAATTAGCCGATTTGTGCTATTCAGGTGTATCACTAAATCATGCATTGCCTAACTTTAAGGAGCTTTTTTAACTTACGATTGGTAAATAAAGTATAATTGCAATCAAAAATGACACTGAACCCATCAATCTTAGTTTTCTGTTGAATCGTGCTTCCAAATACTGAAATTATAAGAAATTTAGCCAAATTTTGTGTTAATTAAGGAATTAACCTGAGTGGACAATGATATGGTGGAACTAGACATTACCTAGTCATAACATATGATTGTGGGGATGTTTGGAAATTACGTAACATTTAAAATGACGATTTTAGACTCCATGTACCAAAATTTGAACTCCGTACCAAAATTGCCAGCCTCTTACCCTCACACAACCCTTCTCCCTATCAGCATGTTACATAATTTCCTAACAATCCCTGTCCAAAATTAAACAAAAAATCATATCATGAATCCAAAATCCAGACAAACCTCATTTGTTGATGTTATCTTGAGCTCATAAAATACAGGAATGACAATAAAATGTATAATAAATGCGGAACAGATGATTGCAAGTAGGAAGAAACAATATTGTGTACCATAAAGATAAATCTCTGTGCTCGTACCTGAAATGAATTGTGGAAAATTTGAAAATGAAAATGTCAAAAAAAGAATGGTTATGATTATGTTGAGGTAGGGGATGGGTACTGCTAGTTCAGGATGGTATGCTGGGTATCAGAGCTTGAAGATGACTTGGATTTTGTATGGAAAAGTTGACTCAAGTCAATTCGGCTTCATATAAAATCTGAGTCGACTTCAAGCTCTCCTAAGTATGCTAATTTTGAATTTTTGTAGCTTTTTGAATTCCACTGTCTATCTTGAGTACTACAAATCGATTAATTGATCGAAAAACAGGCCCAGGCCAGCATGACCGTAGCATAATGACGGATTTGAACTTAATCTATTACAAAGTTTGAGTCACAACTATTTGGTGCCGGATTTATGATTGATTTAGCAATTTGTTAACTCATGGATCAATACAGATGTAAATGCACTTGACGTCGGTGATTTACAAGCAGTTTCAAGCAATAGAGTCAGCTACAGACGCAAACTGAGAGAGACCATGAATTGCAATTGATCTATATGGTCAGGAAACTAAGTAAATTGCCGATTACTGCTATTCTAGGAATTATTTGAGTCAAAAATCGAGAAAATAGCCACTTGAACGAGAAGCAGTGCCTTTATAATGACGAATCCCTTATGCCTAATTGAATAGAATTGAATGAATGAAGAGTCTAGATTCACCTCCTAAGTGACAATTCTAATCATATTCACAGAAAAAAGCACAAAATCTGATATTACAGCTGTAATCAATGTCAAGGTACTTCCACACTTATGATGTGTACATTCACATTTCTCTCAAGAACCAATTTCCCAATGGTGCACTTTTGCTTATCAATTTATAAGTTTTTCCTTTATATTTTCAATATAACATTATTGATTCTTTTGCGGTGTCTCACAAGTGCTTTAAACTTGCTGATTTGTGATAACAATGCTAAGCTGCTTCATTATAAACTGCAAATGTAGAATTAGTTGTCCGAACAGCACAACATGTTCACTAGAAGATCATCATATCGTCGTATCAACATTGAGACTTGACGGCATCCATAACAGGCAATTAGCATGTATTTATGGCACAGAAAGACCTTTGCGGTACCTAAAAGTGGTCTGTTTGCTTGATAGGGCACTTTGATGGCTGATTTCGAATTGTCATGCTCAGGCAGTTGTAGCCGACATGGATATCAAGGTTCGACGTGGACCTGACACTAAGCTACATCGACATCGTCTCTAAGCCACATTTTTGTGCCCTTTTGTGACCTTGTGCCATCCAGACATGTAACAATACACCCCAAAAACTCACCCAACAGCGTAATTCCAGACGCATATGAAGCCACAAGTGACAAAGCAATCGGAACCACCTTCATCTTCCTACCGCCAACTAAATAATCATCAGCATTTGTTTGTCGTCCAAGCTTCTTATTCTTCCGTTTCGTCTGATGATCCTTATATCCAAAATAAAGTCCAACAAGTGTCGAACATGCCAACATAGCCACAAATACAGCATAATCAGCTGTTCCAAAATATTTTAATGATTCAGTCAAACTATTTACATCAATATTTGATGCTGATAATGTTGACTGTTCGATAATCGTTGACATTTTTGAGGAACTCGACTTCACTCAACGACTTAACTGAATTTAATGCATAGAGGAACTGATGTGAAGTAGATTTAAATTATATCAGTTCTATTAGTTCATATCTCTGCGTCTTCTTATCATCATCATTAAACTAGCTTTTTTTGCTTCAATTATTGTAGATTTAAATAAATATTTGATGACTTTTAGTTATCATCATTAAAGGCTGACTTGGTCTTTTGAGATTTATTTTTGGTACGATTTTTCATACATGTGATGTGAAAATGTTACTAAGAAATGATGAAATTAGGGGTTTGAGCAGATTAAGCCACGTAGTCAATGAAAATTTATTTTTGTGATATAGAGTTAACAGGAATTCAATGTTGAGGTGTTTTTATTGGGATCCGGACATCAATAGAGTGTCGAAAAGCCGTTTTTGCTTGCTCTTGGTACCAGAGTTGGTTGAACTCCAAAAGTTGGTCTCCACTGGAGTCAGTCACCATTTACATCGGACTACTAAAATGTAGCATTGCCAACTCTACTTGAGACTCACTGAGTCCTAAAATTTGGCATCTGGGTGACGTGACTCTCCCTTATCTCACTCACCTAGAAGACGATTAATTAATCAATACAATTGACCATGCTCAATTTAGTGAGTATACTCATAAACATATTCCTTGTCTATTCGGATTAGTGTTTAAAATTTTTAATTTCACTCTTAAGAGCGAAAATCAAAGGAGTCGAATTGAATAAAAAAACTCTTATTTTTATTTTACTCTTGAGCGAAATTGATCAATTTTCCTCACGCTCCTGAGAGCGAAATTTTTTATTTCACTCCCAAAAAATTTCACTCTCAGGAGCAGGAGCAAAATTCTGAATTTCGCTCTTAAGAGCAGGAGTGAAATTAAATGTATGGAAAAATATTTTGGTCGTTATTGGCCGTTATTGTCAATCATTTGATTGTTTCCGGAGTCCAAAAAGGTTACTTTCTTTTATGTTGGGACCCAAGTTGTCATTTTAAGTATTAGACATGAACTTTCAAGGTCTGGAAGTACTTCCTTTAACCATTTTTCTATGCCAAATTAAGAAATTGCATGAAAATTATCTAAAAGGAAGACAAAAATGATGCAAAAGTTGTGCTATTGCACAATTTGTTCTAAAATCTACCACTTTGTGCATTTGGAAGTAAGAAACTGACTATATCCAGTGCCTGAACTTCCAAAAACTTCATTTTCTTTAATTTCGATCCCAATTCCATTTTCGAACTTTTGTGAAAAACATGTGGAACCGACCACTTCCGCTGCTTCCAGCACGAATTTTGATGTTTCTATCCACTTTAGATGATCCATATTACCCAATAGCCCTATAAAATGTTCAAAAAGGCAATGACTTCTATGCTTAATATCATTTTTTCTTGAGAATTTCGTTATAAGATATTTTTTCCTGGAATTGCAATGGAAATAGGTGACTTTTTGAACATTTTATAGGGCTATTGGGTAATATGGATCATCTAAAGTGGATAGAAACATCAAAATTCGTGCTGGAACCAGCGGAAGTGGTCGGTTCCACATGTTTTTCAAAAAGTTCGAAAATGGAATTGGGATCGAAATTAAAGAAAATGAAGTTTTTGGAAGTTCAGGCACTGGATATAGTCAGTTCCTCACTTCCAAATGCACAAGGTTGTCGATTTTAGACTAAACTTTGCAATAACACAACTTTTGCATCATTTTTGTCTTCCTTTTAGATAATTTTCATGCAATTTCTTAATTTGGCATAGAAAAATGGTTAAAGGAAGTACTTCCAGACCTTGAAAGTTCATGTCTAATACTTAAAATGACAACTTGGGTCCCAACATAAAAGAAAGTAACCTTTTTGGACTCCGGAAACAATCAAATGATTGACAATAACGGCCAATAACGACCAAAATATTTTTCCATACATTTAATTTCACTCCTGCTCTTAAGAGCGAAATTCAGAATTTTGCTCCTGCTCCTGAGAGTGAAATTTTTTGGGAGTGAAATAAAAAATTTCGCTCTCAGGAGCGTGAGGAAAATTGATCAATTTCGCTCAAGAGTAAAATAAAAATAAGAGTTTTTTTATTCAATTCGACTCCTTTGATTTTCGCTCTTAAGAGTGAAATTAAAAATTTTAAACACTAGTTCGGGTCTTGTATGGTGCCGGATTAGGTTGAAATAAGGAATCATGAAAGAGTCACGCTAACTTGGTACCAGAGTCAAACCAGATCGGAGTGAAGTTTGAGCCGAATCCGATACTAAGTCATAGTAACAACGGTATTATGCCCGATTTTCGATCAATTAATCGACTTGAGTTAGGAATCATGCTAAGAGAAACTGAGGTCTGACTACGAGATTGATCAAATGTCAAGTGTATATCTTCTCGTGGTATACCTTAATATCTTTAAATACACCGCCGATGACTAGCTATTTGCCGGAAAAAATGCGATAAATAATAGAGTAAAAGCATATCCAAAACATTTTGACTGAAGGGTGTGCGCCCTTTGGTCAGGCTTTGGATGCTGTAAGACGTCACTCATTTGCTTGTTGGTATAGAAAAGTCATGATGTATCTCAAAGCCGGCATGATGCTCACATGGAGTCAGATTTAATAAAATCTCCAATTTCACGCTCATCAGAAGTCATGTGTCTTTTTGGAATTAGTCAGACAAGCTTAAACAAGTCTAATGCTCTCCGTCAACATCTCTCAAAATGAGCAAAGATGATCAAATATTCAAATTTATTCTCATTTTTTCTCTCCGAGCGACTCAACATTTGTCACCAAAAAAAATCCACCTTAACAGCATCTTTGTATCTCTTTTTTGCACACAACAAAAAAAAAATCAACAAAGCCAGTTAGCGTCACCAAAAAATGTCAGAAAGAATTTATTTGTGTCTTAATTTGTTAATTTTAATAACAAAACTCGCTGCATATCCAGTCAATAATGACGACAAAATTGTATTTTTTGAGGAAGAAGACGAGAGATTTAACGACATAATCGATCCTATAAAGCTACTGAAGCAAAAAGTCAATAAATTAAATTACAAGAATTTTGTTAATAAGACAGTAGTGACAATAAGTCGATTTGATGACACAGACATTGATGATAATGCTGATGACTTGAAGGGAAAAATTCATAATTTAGTGCTAAGTGATCAGCTTGTGGAGTCGGCAAATAAGACGGAGGAATTCTTGGTTGATGATTTTGTGAAGCAGGGACTTGAGAATGGAGAGTATTTCCAAGGTAAGGTTACTTTTTGTACAGAATAGCAGATGTCGGGTAATTGATCTAAATTTGGACATAGGCTGGCAAGTCTCTGGGATGGTGCTGGATAATTCTCAAGTCGTTGTGACTCTATCATGGTGCCAGATCATGCCAAGACAGCTGTGACTCTAGAATCTTGCTGGATTTGGTTGAACTCAGGCTGGCAAGTGCTCAGGTCATGCTCAGGTCAATGTGACTCTGAAATGTTGACGGACTCAGCTGAATCGAGGCTGGCAAGTCTCTGACATGCTTCTAGACTATGTCAGATTCACACCAGCCTGGGCATGCCTCAGTCACACTGACTTGTATCGGATTCAGTTGAACACGGGCTGGAATGTCTCTCGAATGGTTCTAAATTCACACCAGCCTAGACATACCTCAATCACACTGACCTGGGCTTGTCGGATTCAGTATAATTTAGGTTAGCAAGTCTCTGATATGCTACTGGACAAAGCCAGATTCACACCAGCCTGCGCATGCCATAGTCACATTAATCTGGGTCGATTTCAATTGAGTTCAGACAAACAAGTCTCTCGAATGTTGTTGAACCATGCCAGAGTCACACCGACATTAGAAAAGTCCAGGTCTCGCATTGTGCTGAGCCATTCCCAGATCGGCTTGACTCTGTCATAGTCCGACACCATGCCAAAGACTTGCCAGCCTTGATTTAACTGAATCCATCAACATACCAGAGTCACAATGGGCCTGGGTATGGTCAGACACCATTACAGCCTCACACAGCTACAGTTCCAGATCTAAGCTTAATTACCCGCCCTGTGCTACTCAATCTAAACATTCCACACCTAAAATACACACCAATAACATTCCTTTCTTCTTTTTTAAGGTGACATGATAATTGCAAAAAATCAAGAAAAATTCTTCTTTGGAAATGAAACAGAAGTTGATGAGAATGGTCTACCGTCAAGGACAGGCATAATTGACACAAATTACCGTTGGAGAATGAGAAACGGTCTTGTCGTAATACCTTACAAGTTTTGGTCAAGTTCAAGATTCAGTGAGTGTTTAAGATGATGGGAGATTAAGAATTGGTGGGGGACTGTTCGGATGTTATGTGACTTAGTTAGTTAGGCTTGGATTTGGGGGCATGGGAGTATATTGTTGGGTTTTGGGAACGACTGTAGATAGGTCTAACTGCCTATAGCCTCTGTTGGTTCGGAATATTGTGAGTATATCCAATCCATGAGCATTTTACACCACCATAACAAAGTCTGAGCATGCGAACTTCTTAAGAGCGTTACGTAATAAGTGAATGACCCCTTAAGGGTATCATTCGTAAATTACATAACGGATAGAGGACGGAGGAACCAAATTTTGGTTCGTAATTTTGCTGCAAAGCGTTCCAGTCGACTCAGTGCGTTTTCAGACAGCGGGTACCCTGGAAGGAGTGCTAAAGGGTCTTAAAATACGTTACGTAACATCCAAACATCCCCCTTCGCTAATCCGATTAACTCATCAACCTTTTTATACTCAATTCTCTCACAATTCTTTTCTCACAATATTCACAGCATCTAAACAAAAGACGATGATACGTCTAGCCATGGATGACATTGAGATGAATACATGCATACGCTTTACGCCACGCTCAAGAGAATCGGATTTTATATTAATATATTCGGGTGATGATTGTTCGTCGTTTCTTGGACGTGCCGGTGGTGAGCAACTTGTGTCGTTGCGGAAGGACGGCTGTTTCTCACGTGGAATTATAATCCATGAGCTAATTCACACATTGGGATATGATCACATGCAAAATCATCCAGATCGTGATCAATATGTCAAGATTTTATGGAACAATATTAAGCAAGACAGTCGATATAATTTTGATAAGCTTGATTCTAATAAATTTAGTAATTTTGGTACGCAGTATGACTATTATTCAATCATGCATTATGATCCGTTGGCATTCTCGAGAAATGGAAGGAGAACAATAGTGCCGATTGAGGAACAATACAGGAATGTTATTGGACAGAGAACGGCGATGAGTAAAGGAGATGTAGCGAGGATTAATATCATGTATGAATGTGATTATGGAGGATTTTATAAGTAATTTTTGGGGATTTTTATTGTAATTTTTTAATTAAGGATTAGATCTGAATAGCACAAGTTGGGTAATTGATCCAAAATCCGGCAATAGGACAGCATGACTCTGACTAACTAGATCTGCTACATATCAAGTCAGAGTCCCGGCGATCTAGAGTTGGATTTTGGATTGATTATCAAAGTTGACTCGGATTTTTGTATGAAAACGTCGATTTAAGTTGTCTTGACTTCCTTCATATAAAATGTGTGTCATCTTTGACGTTTGGCTTTGACTTTTAGAATCAAAAATAATAAAAAATACATTTTTTTTATAATATAATAAAAATATAATTTCACATTTATTGAACTTTATTTTGCAGCTGATCTCATAATTGGTCATCAAATGATATGTTTAAGCTTGAGCCTGTTCACTCATGACTAGGAACAGAGTTGGTAACACTCCAGAAATCGGACTACACTGGATTCCAATCTGACTCCAAAATCCGACTCCAGTTAAGTCCGAATTTCATTAGAGTTGGCTCCAAAATGAAGTTTTGTTAACTCTAAGTTAGAATTTTTTTAGGTTTAAGGTGATTTTGGGACAATTTGAGGAAGAAAGGTGGAGGGTTGTGGGGAGGTAGGTGTGAATGGCGGATTGAAAGGGAATGTGGTAGTGCGGGAATAAGAGTGGAGGAATAGGATTGAGGGTAGGAATTAGAAAAGCCCCATTTCTTCCACTTTAAATAATAAGTGAGCAGCCTCAAGATCAATTTTTACAATATCAATGGATGAACACTACATATCATTAAAAAAATTTACAAAATTTTATAATTTTTATATCGGACTTTCAATTTTATTTACAAAAGTTATTTTAAAAAAATTTTTGCAATTATTTCTTACAAAAAATTTTGGCAGTTGGTGTTGCTTATTAACTCGAATAACAGACAAAAAGGAATTGAGAATCAAAACAGAAAGGAAATTTATTTTCCTACAAGATGAGCTCCAGTTGGTTGGAAACCTGTAATTGGTAAAGAAAAGAAGAAGGTGTGATTAGTGGTTTTAAGGCATAAATTTGACATTAAATCATGTCTTGAGAAATATCGAGATTGAGACTGTAAAGCTTTGGTCTTGATCTAAGTCTAGAATCAGGCTGAGAAACTAGGCGTGATCGGCAATATTTATATGAAATTACGCGGTATTTGGCAGTATTTTGCGGTATTTTAATGGATCCTGCGGTACTACCGCGGAATTTCTCAGCCTGGGTCTAGAACGAAGACTCAGTCTCGGTCTCGGTTTCGGTCGCAGACTCGGATTAAGACTCAAAGTAGAAGCCTGAGTCAGACTCAATAGGAGTCGGACTTGGACTCGCTCTTCGGGTTTTCTAGTCTTCGATTCTTCGATTCAGTCTCAGTCTCAATAATCCTTAAGAATTAATTTCTTCAACTTACCATTTTCATCAGCAACATAGTCAACCTGCGAATTAAGATAACAAAAGAGAAAAGCATCAATAACAATAATTCATTGATTTAGTTCTTATTCTAGCAAATTTTCAGCATATATTATAGATAATAAAATGGAGAAAAGAATGTCTAAGCATGTCTAAGAAGAGATTGAGATGTTATCGAGTCAGGATTATTTAAATAGGAGAATTTTTAATGTTTGTCGTTAAAAATTAGATCCAATAACAAAATTTATGGTTCAAATTGCATACGATTATCAATTTTTGTAGACTTAGTTATTGAGCTATGAATAGCTAGATGATGCTCAATTAATCAATGCTAAAGTCATCAATTAATCGATAAAATCCAGTATTAATGAGTTGACTCTGGAATAGCGAATGATTTGAATCAAATCTAGCACCAATTCGCAAAGGAACTGTACAGAGCCATCTAGGAACGGATTTACCATTAACTTGGCAATCCAGCAATAGGAGAGCTTGAATCACAATTGTTCTGTACACCCGGAATAGAAGAACTCGAAGTCGATTTGGATCATGTATGGAAAAATCTACTTAAGTGAGCTTGGACTCAATATTATGTTATTCAGGAAGAATTAATCATAAATATTGATTATTTTGACACTTAAAATTGGAATTTGGCAAGCTTTAGGCTGTTATGCAGCCAGATTTAGACACTATTGAAGTGTGATGATGGATCACAATTGATCGGTAATTCCTCAATCAATTTCAATTCGGTAATTGGTTTAAATGGCTTGAATTGCATTCTATGTGCTGTTTAGTCATGGCTCAAACCAAGATATCCCATGACACAAAACAATTTGAATAACACTGCACAATTCCAAGCCCAGAAGTCACTACGATCCTAATCAACCTATCCACAACTCCCCAACAACTAATCACATCAACTCACTCTGTATGTATTTCCATCAGGTCCAACATATTCGTATGATCCACGCATTACAACACCTTCATTTTCTCCCAAAAGTTTAACTTCACCAGTTTCATCACGCTTTGTTCCATCAGATTGTTCAAATCCAAATTTATAAGAATTTTCTGAGACATCATTGTATTCCTTAAGAACTTGAACGTCATTATTTGGATTAACTTTTGGTGGTGCAGCAGCTGCAACGGCAACAGCAACAACGGCAAATAAAACGATTGCGAATTTCATTTTTAATAAAGTTTTTTTTAAGTTTTGCTATGAAGGTTTTGACGAATGAAAATTTACTGAATGCATTTGACTAAGATGATGGGTCTTTTATAGCTACATTTGACTTCGGTCATGTTTCTTCTTCTTTTTTTCGGTTTTTTTGAGCGCTGTGACTCTATTATTTGGTCTTTTTCGTTTGTTTTGTTGAGTGAATAAGAAGAAATGTTTGTAAAAAAAAAGTTTTAATAAAAGTTGGAGGGATGGGAAGATGATGTTGTGATGGTTTGGGTTGGTGTTGGAGTCATTGGAGTCATAGGGTAGCTTTTTGGGAGGTTTAAGAGATTGTAAGTTGACTCTTTGGGTAGATTATGTGATATTATGGCCATATTTAAGCTTTGAAGTGATTCAGATAAATTCTGGTAAAGTATTGGACTTGTAGCTTGACTTGTCGGGTAGTTTATGTGATATTTTGTCAATATTCTTGCTTTGTAGCTTGGCAGTGCTTCAGCTTGATTCTAGGAAAGTATTGGACATTTAACTTGACCTTTAGGGTAGTTTTGATGATCTTTTGTGCATATTCTAGATTTGTTGTGATTCTGACTGAGTTTGAGTGCATTTTGACTCATTGCCGCGCATGATGATTCTCAAAATTGAACTTAATCGATTGAAACCTTCAACCAGGAGCTGATTTCTCCGATAATGCTAAGGATTATGCTCCAGTACGATACAGCACCATATCCAATGCCATCCTTTGAACCAGAACAGTGATTTACCCAATATGACAAAGTTAGTTTTCTCCAAAGGTGTACCAGTGGTACGGAATTTTATCGTACCGTATCTCCAGAGTCTCTGGAAATGTTAGAGATATTTCAATAAGCTGAATTGGATAATCCGAAAATGAAGATAATCCACTTTAATGAAACAGGCCGATTGATCCCAGTTCGCCATATCAGCAACTCATAAGTCATTTCCCAACAAATCAAATCCAAAATATTCCCAAACTCTATGAACCAAATTCAAATATCACAAGTAAGTCGGTCAAACAATCCCAAATTCCATTCAGCTAGTGCAAGTTTCAGCTGATGACATTATAATCTTCACGAAGCCTAGCCTGAAGCTAAGATTGTCAGCTTAGTCGTCCATACATACGTGAAAGTCGTCTTCATTTGTTCTAGTTAGATAGGTTAACAGAATCCACCAAAAGAAGGTCTAAAATTGTCTTTTGAGTATGAAATGCTATGAGCAAATGGCTGTCCCTAACAGACATGCTTATGAGCATTACTCTCAACTTACTCAGCTCTTGCATGCATTGCACATCATTCCCTTGACCTTGAACCGAACCGAGCAATTCCAGACAATAGTTCGAGCATCATTCATGGAAAGAAATTGGTAAACGATAACCAGCTATAGAGGCAGCCTCAGGCGCCAAATGAGGAAGGCCATGGATCATACTTGTTCTGTACGGTCAGCGAAGTATGTAAGTAAATAAGTAAGTACTTTCGAGCATCCCAACCTGCTCCCGACATCGTTTAATCCTTTCAACTTTTAATAATATCGAGGATGACAGAACACAAGATAGACGATGATGAGAACAAAACCGGAACATTTTTGCCAAAAAGTTTTATTTTTTATTATTTTTATTGTCGCTTTCTGTATGAAAATTAACAAGGCGTGATGTCAATTTATCAAAAGACACAAGAAGTGCAAAAGGTTACGGTGAGTAACGATGGCTTTTGTTTGTAAACATCTGAATGTCGGTTTGGGGAAGAAGCTGTTGAAAATCTTGATTATGTTAATGATGGTGAAATATATGGCGATTAGAAAATTCTTTAATAATCAGTCATTAAGGAATAAATTTATCAAAAAAATGATCAGAACTTGTTGTGTGTTTTTTCCGTTTGTTGGAGTTCTGCATGGATGAGATGATGCGCAGTATTGTGAATGATTGTGCGGGATTTTTAAGGATTATTGAATTGTTGAACAAAACTTCCCAGCCTTTGGTCTTCATATTCGGTAGTCTTTGGTCGTCTTCGGTCGTCTTCGGTCGTCTTTAGTCTTCTTCGGTCATCTTCGATCATCTTCGGTCGTCTTCGGTCGTCTTCGGTCATCTTCGGTCATCTTCGGTCGTTTTCGGTCATCTTTGGTCGTCTTCGGTCATCTTCAGTCATCTTTGGTCGTCTTCGATCATCTTCGATTGTCTTCGGTCATCTTCGGTCGTCTTCGGTTGTCTTCGGTTGTCTTAAATCCATTTTCGGTCGTTTTCGGTCATCTTTATTCGTCTTCGGTTGACTTTAGTCGTCTTTGATAGTTTTCGGTCGTCTTCGGTCATATTCGGTTATCTTCGGCCATCTTCGGTCGTCTTCAGTCGTATTCGGTTGTCTTCGGTCGTCGTCGGGCTTCAAACTTCGCTCTTCAGTCTCGGTTTTGACCGAGCTGCAAATTCTGTCAAATTTGCATAATTCCCGTGATATTTATTGCATTTTAAAAGACATTAAAAACGTTTAAAAATGCAAAAGTCAAATTGATAAAAAAATCTATAAAAAATGCTGTCCACAAATAGAATTCATTGAGTAATCAAAAGCTATAAAAATTCTACCAAAAAAACACAATTTTATTGATTTTTTATGATTTAATAATAATAGAAAAATAAACAAATAGTAAAAGACAGTTTTGAATAGCTTCATATTCAGCTCTATGAATATACAGCATACACATGATTTCCATTCGTACACGCAGAAGTCAATGACCTTAATGGAGATTCACTCTTAATTTCATTTTCTACACACGGCGTACAGCATGAATGGCACAAAAAATTGTTATTTTCGTCTTGATCGGCGTTAATCCAACAAATTTGGGTATCATTAGCACATCAAAGAATATCTGATGATGACCCATCTCAATCATCAATGCAAAGCTAAGAGATCATCATTAAATTTCAAGAAAATCTCTTAACATTGATTGAGGTAGCTCAATAACACAATGGCAAAAAAAAATGTGAAATAGCAAAGGATTTTTGAGGCTTGTTTGGCATTGATATGTGATGCAGGTGGAAATTGATTAATGTGGAATTTATATTTAAATGTCCGGTGGAAATCTGTCATGCTAAAATTCTGGTAAATTAAAAAAGTCGGCTGAAATTCTGGAATGATAAAAAGTCGGCTTAAATTCCGGCATATTAAAAAAATAGGTAATAATTTTAATATAATAAAAAAAAGTCGGCTAAAATTCTAACAGAATTTTAATTCGGCTGAAATCCTAACAAAACAACGTCGGCTGAAATTCTGACAAAATAAAAAAATTGACTAAAATGCTGACAAAAAAAAATTGACTAAAATTCTGACAAAATAAAGTCGGCTAAAATTCTGACAAAGTAAAAAAATGGTAATTTAAAAAAAAGTCGGCTGAAATTCTGGAATGATAAAAAGTCGGCTAAAATTCTGACAGAATACAAAAAAAATGCAAAGTCGGTTGAAATTCTTACAAAATAAAAATGCCGGAAAATCTATTAAAATTCTGACAAAACAAAGGGGTCTGAAATTCTGACAAAATAAAAAATTAACTAAAATTCTGGCAAAAAAAAAAATTACAAAAATTCTGACAAAACAAAATTTGCTGAAATTCTGACAAAATAAAAAAATTGACTAAAATGCTGACAAAAAAGACGGCTGAAATTCTGACAGAATACGAAAAATATTTTAAAATTCTGACCAAAAAAATTAAGCAAAATTCAGACAAAAAAAAGTCGGCTAAAATTCTGATCAAAAAAAAAAATTCCGCCAAAATTCCTACAATATCAAAATCGTGACATTTTAGCATCCAAATCACCAGTCCATCATCTAATCCTCACCATAACTCACAAAGTGACCCCCAAGCAGCACTTAATACCATCCGACTTAATTCATTGTTGCATATGTCAAGTTTAGATTTTGTTTCTAAATTCAAAGAAGCTTTATTCACATTAAAGTCCAAAAAAATACCCAAATCTACAAAAAAATCATTGACTCATCTTCGCAAAAGATTTAATTAAACTAATGGCGCTATAGACCGACCAAATGTCACGATTGTGTGGTCAATGTCGCTGCTAAGTTCAAATGAATAATTCTCAATTTTTATTGCCATTTTTGGACACAATTTGGCGCAGATTCACAGATTTAAGCGGAATTAAGAAGCACAAAATATTCTTACATAACTAGTCAATTGTCCCCGTCAATAATGGATGTTGAATTTCGTAACATCTTCATTAATAGTGTCAAAATTGATCAAGTCAGCCTTGACATTTTGTGAACCTGTAAAAGCTTAAAAATCAAGAAGTCAAATGTGATGTGTAATTGCTATATGCACATGTTGAGGCTCTTTTTTTCGGGTTATTATAAAACGCTTAATGAGGAGCTTAGATGTCTAGACTTTTTGATACATGCAGGTAGTTGCTATAGGTCATCCAATTGATACTTTGCGGTACTTTTAAATGCCTTGAGCATCTTTAATGGAGTTTTGATCGTTCTTTGGTATGGAATGTCGGAATATGATCAATTATGTGCGTAATGTTGCGTATAAATGAGTCAAAAGGGTACTAAACTATGTCAAAAATCAGGAAAAATGGAAACAAAGGGTACATAACTATGATCAAGTGCAAGCTCACAATTACGCTAAATTTCAGGCAAAAAAGTACATAATTATACTGAAATTTGAAAAAAGGGGTGCAGAACTATGTAAAAAATAGTCAAAAGGGTGTGAAACTACACTAAAATTAGGTCAAAAGGGGTACTAAAATATTTCAAATAAAGCTAAATGAGTACATAAGAACATTCAGTCAAAGGGGTGCAAAACTATGACAAAATTCAGTCAGAGGGGTGCAAAACTATGACAAAATTCAGTCAAAGGGGTGCAAAACTATGACAAAATTTAGTCAAAGGGGTGCAAAACTATGATAAAATTCTGTCAGAGGGGTGCAAAACTATGACAAAATTCAGTCAAAGGGGTGCAAAACTATGCTGAAATTCAGTCACAGTGCAATTATAAAATATACAAAAATATCATAAAATTCATTCAAAAAGGGGTATACAACTATACTGAAATTTGTCCACAGGGTGTGAAACTATGCTAAAATCTTGTCAAAACTACACTCAAATTCAGTCAAATATGTACAAAATTAATCTAAGATCATCCAAATCATCCACCCACATCAAAATTCAATCAAAAGGGTACGCAACTATGCTAAAACATTTAAAACAGCTTAGTCACCATAGCTTCTTCTATAAATCAACAGATTCTTGTAGCTTAATTGATAGAAATCTCTGCACAAAACAGGTTACCTTCGCTTTTGCGCCACACGTGCCACATTTTCTAGAATTCAATGATTTTTAATTGAGATTAAAACGTGTAGACAAACTAAGCATATGCTACATTGTTACACAGCAATTAGTCAATACAAATGTTTAATGTTTGCTGTCAGCATATTTGAGAAATGTCAGTTGTGCTGCTGTGCTGTGTGCGGCTTATTGTTGATATTATTATTGATTTTGTTGGATTCTTTCGGTGTTATTGGTTGGTATGGGACCGAGTAGTACAGGATAGGGGTTAGGGCAGTTGCTTAGGGTACTTAGATTGAGGTACTTAAGGTTTAGGGTGCGTAGCTGCATCTTGGTCCCCTAAAACTCTACCAAATTGGGTATTTGAACCTAAAATCTTACTTGGCTGATCATTCAGATCCAATAAGATCCATGACCACCCATAGATGTCGCCTGTAGCTGACTCTATCACTGACTTCCACTTACCATCCCAAAATCCATCCCAGACCCCAAAAAACCATCAATTTTTAACACTAAAATTCAATCAATTTATTCTAAATTCTTAAAAAAACCACCAAAATTTCTCATTTCTTTCGACAATCATCAGTGTCACTGGAACTAGATGTATAGGAACTTGACGAACTCGAACTTCCTCGGCTCTTCTTCTTCTTCCTATCCTTCTTTTTCTTGTCCTTCTTATTCTTGTCCCTTTGTGTCGACACAAGAACTTCATAGTGCTGAAATGGAACTTCATGTCCACAAAATGGAATGTACAAGACACGATGTGATGGATGAATTTTACCAATTGTCATTGAACTTTGATATGGAGCGCGACCAATGAATAAATGTTCATGTCCATATTCACCGACAGAGATGGCGCCTGGTGCGACGTTTCCTGTGATTTGGGAGAAGTTAGAGTAGGTTGTTAAAGGAGAGGATGAAGTTGACTCGGATTTAGGAAGGAGATGTCGACTTGAGTCTATTGTTATTGAGTATGGAGTTGAGTAGACTCAAGGCGGCATGTTCTTACTGAATTTAAGTCAACTACATGCTCTTGGGTCAAGAACTGATCCTTTGGGTTTTAAATGCCAGAATTGAGTACTTATGTAGTTTAGAAATCATTTCCAGGACTCAAAAGATTGATTCCGAGACTCAGCACATGTTAATCCTGAGATTGACAACCCTACTGACCCTATATCATATTAATACTAACCATCAGAAGCTGGCAACCATCTAAAACTCCTTGATTTCCCTGTTAGCACTTCATAATTATGTACTGGAATTTCAGAACCGTTATAAGCTGTAATAATATAGGAAATGTCATGAGATGGTCAATTTAGTACGATAAATACGATAATTAGACATAACCTCCCCAATATCCCCCAAATCACGCCATATACAGCTCGGTCTATACACTTCGAACATTTAAATCAGTGGTACGCAAACTTTTTTATGACACGGCACAACTTGGTGGTAATCCTCGACCAAAACCGCACACGACATGAGGTTCATGACATTTCTAAAAAAATTGAGGCAGACTAACGTGCCGCGGAACATAAGTTGCCCACCACTGATTTAAATCAAACAAATTTTTTACTTACAAACTGATGCGCTACGCGTTGCTGGAATTATTTTTGCTGGTAACATTACATTACAGTGCATTGCACGCCCAACATACATTTCATGTCCTCCGACGTCAATTCCACCTTGCACAGCTTGCCTTGGAATTCTATCAGATGGTGTACTTTGTCGCCATGTAAATGCTAAATTTGAGAAGAAGAATTGTGAGGAATTATGTTAGATTTTTGATGAAGATGTGCTGAATAGTGAAGGAGTGTTGGGTGATTGATCTGAATTCTGGGATTAGGATGGAGTGGCTTTGACTTGATGACGGACTGACTCGGCTTAAATCGCGTAGCTTCGGCACATTCTGATTTTGTCCCGTAGCCAAGGCCGGCATCAAGTCTGAGCCACGCCAGCCATTAGTCGGTACAGGGCTCTGACATAATGCAGCATCTAAGCTAAATCCAGTACCAAGTCAGAGTCACACCTGTCTAGAGCCAGATTATCCATCAATTAACAAATTTGTGGCTACTCAGCACTGATTCCTGTCTAAATTCTTACACATTTTACTCTTTGAAGCCATTCTGCAGCTCCTTTATATTCTACAAAAAATCCACAAAATTTACTCAAGAATTCCAATTAAAAATTCACAAAATAAACACTAGAAATATGAACTCTCACTGAGCACAGCTGGAAGTAAAATAATCGAAATCTTTGCCTTATCATTTGTTTAGTTTTTCAGTTTTTCTTATCTTATCACATTGATAGCCGCGAGTATCTCCGATAAAACAAACATTTATTTAATAAATATAAATACATAAAGATGAGTCATGCTGGCTTAATAGTTATGGAATTTATGGTTTAACAAGTTGAAAAATTATGAGTTTTGTGAGGTTTAGAAGCGCATTTTTTTGAATTTTTGGAGTTAGAGTGGTGTTAATGAGGTGAATATTTGGATATTGGATTAGGGAACGTTGGGAAATTACGTAGAGAGTGGCGGAGAAGATCGAAGAGGATAGGATAGAAGCGTAGAGAAGCGTAGAAGAGCGTAAAGGAGCGTAAAAGAGCGTAGAGAAGCTTAAAAGAGCGTAGAGAAGCGTAGAAGTGCAGAGAAGAGCGAAGAGGAGTAAATAAGACCGTAGAGAAGCGTTAAGGAGCGTACAGAAGTGTAGAGAACCATTGAGGAGCGTAGAGAAGCGTAAAGGAGCTCAGAGAACCGTAGAAGAGCGTAATGAAGTATAGAGTTGCGTAGAGGAGGCGTAAAAGAACGTAGAGGAGCGTAAAAAGTGCAAATGTACTTAAAGAACCATAGAGGAGCGCGGAATAACGTAGATGACCGTAGAAGAGCGTAAAAAAGCATATCGGAACGTAGAGGTGCGTAGAAAATCGTATAAAAGTTTAAAAGAATGATAAAATGTGTAGAAAAGCGTAGATGAGCGTAGATGAGCGTAGAAGAGCCTAGAGTAGCGTGTAGAAGCGTTGAGAGGCGTAGAAGAGCCTAGAGAAGAGTAGAGGACCGTGAAGAACGTAAATAAATATAGAGGAGCGTAGAGGAGTGTAGAAGAGCGTAGAGAAGCGTAGTAGAGCGTAGTGGAGCGTAGAGAAGCGAAGAGGAGCATAGAAAAGCAAAGAACAGCGTAGAAAAGCGTAAATGAGTGTAAACGAGCGCAAAAAAGCGTAAAAGATCGTAAAGGAGCTTGAAGAAGCGTAGAGAAGCACGGAAAAGTGTAAAAGAGTGTAGAATACAGTAAACGCGCGGAGAGAAGCATAAGTTTGACCCTGACATTCTCACTTACCATTTCACTTACAAATCATCACCAAATCCCCCAAAAAATCATCAAATAATCTTCAAAAAATTAATTACTAAACTGCAAAGGGTCTCCCGGTCACTCTCAATCATTCCCGATGACAGCATACATCCACAAAATAAAAAATTATTTAAATATTCATTGACAACATAAATCGCGTGTCAATTTTTTTATATTTACATAAAATGTTGAATGAATATAGCTGAAGATACAAGCCTGAAACGTCCACATGAATTAAGATACGTTTGATTTATTTGATGAACATTTTTCGCTATTATTAGCATTTTTAAAACATCGATTTAACCTTTTTGTGACTGAATATTATTTCAAAAATAAAATAAAAAAAATTAACGAGATGTGATGGCTGCTTGAGTAATTGATTGATGATGAAGCTAATGTGATTTTGATCATTTGTTTTTTTGGCATAAATGGCAATTTTACTAGTTGTATGACTTGTTGCTGATTGTCATTGTTTGAGGATTTTTTTGGTGAAATTTCAGCTTTTGTTTATGATTATTTGGAAAGTTTGAAGACATAATCTCATGAAATGCGCTGTATGCTATGTGTACCGAAAGTGATTTCAAACTTGTTTTTCTTTCCTGTTTAGAATTAACTTTTTGTTGCCTCTAAAAAGTCAAAATAAACAGATAAGAGGACAGGCTTTTGTTTTTATAAAAAAGACATAATTTTAAGTATAAATTTGATTCCGCAAAAGACTTCCTTAATTTATATCAAATTTTGTGACAGCTTGTGTCGGAAAGTTTGCAATGTTTTAAATTGAAATGTTAATTTTTGAACATTTCCTGGACTATAAGCAATACTCGCAAGGATTCTCATCTTATCCAGTATATTTAAGATGAAAAAGCTCTTGAGAACATGCTCCTTGCCTAGTAGGGATTTTAGCTTGATTTTGAGTTGGTAAGACTCAATTTAGGAAACAAATTTCAGAATTCCAGGCATAGAGACAAGAACGAGGTCGATTTGAATACCAATACTCTAGCAGACAAAAAGCAAGATCCGAAGAAGCTCCCTTCAATATACAAGATAAGCATGCTAGGAAGCGTGGCTCAAAGCTTTATTTGCTCTATTCTATTCTAGGGATACTTGCACTAAAATCGGAAAAACAAAGGAATTCTTTGTTATTTTGGTCTAGATAAATCATGAAATTAAGACTGAGCATGATTTTGGTATTGAGAATCCTCACTGACTACAACATCGGGATGATGACAAGATGTGAGAATGTCATGATGACTGCATGGAAGTTGATTTCAACAATTTTTTACGATGAATAATGAAAATTGACATGTCGTACTGTTCGGAGGCGGAAAACAGAGCTGATTAAATTTTTTTGAATATTTGGATCATTTATGATAATTTTTGATCATTTGTTCAGCTCCGCTCTCTTGATGGAAGTCAGTTAGTTAATTAATCAATTTTAAATTAGTGGCTCACTTACTTGCTTCACTGATCGTCCAGATCAGTTGTAAACCATGAACTCCCACAAGAATCGCCTGAAGATGGCTCTATCGCTGGCTTCCACTTGCAAATTTCCGATTTTTTGAATTTTCGATGGTTATGAGGGCTTAAAGTCGTATAAGTAGAAAGAAAACCGTTGAAAAATGCAAAGATTCATTAAAAGCCAATAAAATGCTTTAATTGACTCAAATTCAAACACAAATCCACTTCTTAGCTACCACTTTACCTGCTTAAAGCTTGCATTAATTAAATATCAAATTATCAACTTTTGTGCTTTTTCATTCAAGTTCACTGCATTCGTCAAAAGCTTCAAAAGTCCCCCAATTCTTCAGAATCTTCAATTTCACATCTACAACATCTTCTGCAAATCATCATGAAACGCAGTATAGAGTTCACAAAGCTAAATGTGGACATAAACATTAAGAAAGAAAAAAATTCACAAAATAGCCACAAAAATCTCAACAAAACTAAACAGAAGAGATTTAAGCAATAAAACTGGAATGACGAATAAATTTTGACGAGAATGTCGAAGGTAAAAAAAAGATTTTTTTGGTGAAATTTCCAGTTTTCTGGCCAAAACGAACAAGAATTAACAAAAAAAAGAATTCAAAATAGGAAAAATTAATTTATTTTTTCTTCAGAATTTTTGTATTTTTTGCAGTCGTTTTTCGGGTTTTTTAATGGAATTTGAGAGTTGATTTCGATAGATTTTGGATTTCATTCATTTTTGCTAATTTTTTGGTTTGAATATTTAGAATTTTGTTAATTTCTAATAAAAGAATTTTTGTGACAATTCTAATAAATTAGAGTATCGGGAGCGCCCATGGTACCCATCTTCAGAATTTTCAGCTTCACACGTCTTCATAAAATGGATTTGCATGACCCCCAATTACATCCCATTCTCTCTGATACCCCTCAATTTCCGGCTTCACTAAATGGCTTCAACCGGCTTCCATTCTTGTATCAGCAAAGGAATTGGGTGTTTATAATATAGACAGATTAATAAATATTTATGTAAAAAGGGCTAGTGTCATTTTTGACGATTTTACATAAGATAATCTTATGATATTATCAATAAATTAGATAACATTCAAAAATACGTTATAACTAGTTAAAGGCAATGTCTTTTAGTCCATTTTGGAACTCTTAGGAATGAAACTTTATGAATTTTGTTGCGAAGTGAGAATTATGGTCCATGATTTTGCAACAAAGCGATACGATGAAAGAAGGGAACGTTTCCTTATAGAAAACATGTAAATAACCAAAGAATCAGGAGGTGGTTTAGCCATTATAACAATCCATGATCAGAAACTACCATAAAAATTGTGAAAATCACATGATAATGTCAAGGAAAAAGGGCATGTTGAGATATTCTAGAATAGCCAGCGATAGAGCCAGCTTCAGGCGACTCCTGTGGAGGTCATGGATCACAATTGATCTGTACGACCATCGAACAAGTAAGTAAGTAAGTAAGTAAATAAGTCCTACCCTAGATCAGCGTAATTCGGACTTGATCTCAAAATCCAGTAAATTCAAGGTAAAGTCACGCAAGTTTGGTGTCAGTCCGATTATCCAACATGTGTTTCATGAGTTTGTTACACTTCAAATAATGACATAGAGTAGATTGTGTCAAAAGTCAATTTTTAGCCAAGGGGGAGGAACTTACATTTTTTTCATGTAAATGCAGGTGAAATTCATGTAAATGCAGGTAAATGCATGTGAATGCAGGTAAATGCAGGTAAATGCAGGTAAATGCATGTGAATGCAGGTAAATGCATGTAAATGCAGGTGCCATAGAAAATGAAGCAATAGATCGGAATTGAGTCGATTTTCCTATAGATGGGTGGAAAATTCCCGGAAAAACCGATTTCTCCTCAATTTTCTTACTTATGAATAAAAACCAAACGATAATAACCAGTAAATTGGTGTTTAAAAGTAGTCTTGAAAAAAAAAGTAATAGTTTGAAAAAGTTCAATTTTTCCTTGATTTGGATGAAAATTACTCAGAAAAACCGAATTGTTCATTAGTTTTCTTTATTGCCAAGTCAATCGACGTTTGACCTATCCGCTTAATCTGATCCCTTAAATTTTGTACCAAGCTTGGCCTACCTGCAATACTTTTTAGGGCACGGTGTGAATA
Source organism: Chironomus tepperi (assembly GCF_022539635.2). Classification (NCBI taxonomy): domain Eukaryota; kingdom Metazoa; phylum Arthropoda; class Insecta; order Diptera; family Chironomidae; genus Chironomus; species Chironomus tepperi. The sequence goes on along the minus strand of NW_027226290.1, from coordinate 70,146 downwards.
TATCAATGAAGGGCTTCTATCCAAAATACTAGTTGATACTGGATGCTACTGGATTTTAGTTTTGTGTACTATAGATCAGGAAATTACTGGATCTTATTATTATACTGTAAAATTGACTTGGATACACTTTGTTGTTTTGTACAGAGTTGTTACATATCGAAATACTATCAAAGGCAAAAATCCATCACAGATATTAACTTTAGAAAGGAAAATAAATCTGCCTCCTTCCAGGTTTGTCTAGCCAAAAACAATACCTAGGCAACGGCACTGCCTAGCCATAGGTAATAATATTTATCTAGGTCCATAATTTTTTCTGATTTCTACAAAAAACGTTATTTATCTACTCGAATCTTTGCAGGGTTTGCTTAGGCATAGGCATACTTATCATAAACAAGTCTATGTAAAGGCAAAAACTATTGCCTTTGGCTATACAGTGCCTTTGCCTAGGTATAATGTTTGCCCAAGCAAATTTGTTTGCCTTTCTAAAGGTAATGCATTGGCTAAGTTAAAAGATAACATGAAATAGCTAGCCACCTACTCACAGGCATCTATCTGACAATTCTGTTATGTATTTAAGTATTTTGGATGTTCATGGATCTTATTATATAGTAAGCTTGTTTTGGATGTTACTGAAATGTAAACATACCCAAGCAGACATGGAGCTTGCTTGATTACAAAAATGTGCATTCTCTATAATATTGAATGAGTATAATCATGTTAACGCTCATTTAGGGGAGTATGCTCATTGTCAGTTAGGGATAGTAGCACTGAATATTGCTACTGATTTAAAATATTGGATAATATTTTAAATCTGTACCAAACAATTTAATCGGGATTATACAGGATCTAGTACCATCCTGGATCATTATTTCCTTCAATTAACAAACTTAAAGACAATTTTACAGAATAATAATAAGACTTAGCAATTTTTAGAACTATTATGAACAAAAACTAAGACCCAGTGACATCCAGCGCGAACAAATAGGGCATAATAAATCTAAGTAACATCCAGAATCCTCAACTCTTTAATCTATGAACATCTAGACTCATTTTAAACAAAGAAATGATATTTAATAATGAACAAAATCACATAATTTTAACTGTTTTTGTGATTTTGCGTATACATACACGTATATGTTTTTGTATAAAGTACGCATATAAACGTATATTTACCCAACCCTAATCTACAGTGAAAAACTCCTCAGAAAAGTCGAATTTTGAACTTATTTCCTTGTAAGGGGAAAAAAATCTTCAGAAAAGTCGAATTTTGTCATTTTTTGAATCACTAGGTTATTAAACCATAAAAAAGTCAAATATCGGCTTGATTTTGATACCAGAGTGTAAAAAAATCATGGACACATCATCAAAAAGTTTTCAGGATGAATATATCCGTTAAAAATCCAATTTTATTAAAATGCAGGTAAATGCATGTGAATGCATGTAAATGCATGTAAATGCATGTAAATGCATGAAAATGCAGGTAAATGCAGGTAAATGCAGGTAAATGCATGTAAATGCAGGTAAATTTTTAAGTTCCTCCCCCTTGTTTTTAGCATTACCTAATAATTTAACAGCCCTTAATCCTCATTAATTTCAAACAAATATCATAAATTAATCTATAATGTCCTTAAAAAATATGCCTAAAAATTCTTGCATAATATTCTATAAATACAAGAACTAATCTAAAATTCATTTGAGGCGTGCCTCAATACCAGAACATATCAGAATAAATATCAAGCTGTGAATTAAAAACGATTTAAGTCAAAGAATCAATATGACTTGAAATAAATCATAGATTAATAAAAATGACGACATTTTCAAGTATTTTAACTATTTTTTGGGTGTATTTTAAGGAATTTTTGGGTGTTGGGTGGGGGGAGTCATGTGCTGCATATTTGTCGGGATGGTGCTGTACCTTTCTACCTTGCTGTTGTGTCCCGAAAAAGCATCAAAATGTCCCGATTTTTCAAGAAATCGAAAACTCCATACTAATATTGGAATTTTTGACAAGAGGGCAGTGAGGGGGCCGTAAGGGGGCAGTGTAGGACCACTTAGGGTTCCCAATGCTGAGACCGCCATTTCACGGATAGTCTCTCGAGAATTTGTCAAAAATGAGACTTTTTGAGACTTTATCGGATAAAAATTGAATAAATTAGCTCAAAAGTCTTTTTTGGAATTTTCCCAACAATTTTGCAGCACAACACTGTCCAGCTATGCTTCATCCAAAAATCCATCAAAATTTGTCCAAACGCTCCCCATCAAGTGACATTTCCATCCCCAAAAAATCCTCTTAAAATCACTCTAAATTCTAAATTTGAAAAATGACTCAAAAGATGAATGGCAAATGTTCATGAACATGATTTTTGTTGCTTTCAACGTCCTCAAGCCATTAAAATATTTTTTATTCTATTCCCAAAAAGACTGAACAGGTTAAGTCCCATAAAAGAATTTAACAGACGGCCTTGATATTCCCAACTTTTTTTTGTTATAAATTTGCATAAATCTGAAAAAACGGCTAAAAACAGATTCTGGTCTGTATTTACTCATCATCACTTAAACTTGAATTTCTTGTTATATCTGATTCATTTTCAGGTTCAAAGTTTTTTTTGAAGGAAAAAAAAGAGAAAAAAGAAATAGAAAAAAAAGATAATTTTTGCAAAAATATTTTATTGATTGCCAACACGTGTCAAATGGTTTGATTCTTGTGGAATTTGATGGGATGTTATGAGAAAGTTAAAGGATTTGTTAGGAATGATGCTTAATTGATATTTGAGCTTATATCCCGAATAGGACAAGTTGGTTAATTAATCCAAAATCCGGAGCCAGACCGACGTGACTCTAGCTTGGTGTCCAAATCGAGTCCAGCACCAATTCAGAACCAAAACGGCGACACCAAACCGATAATGTTAAACCGTAGGGACCCTGAGTTGTGGCTTGACTCGATGTAGACACCAAGTCAGAGTCACGTCTATCTGATGCCGAATTGTGGATTGATTGACTGACTTGTGATATTCGAAGGGCAGTCCGTTGGTTGCATAACCCAAAAAATTGTCTTTATTAATCCCTCCTTCCTCAATTCAGCCACAAAATTTGTTCAAATGATCAATCGAATTCAATAAATTGCAATCAAAATTCGGAATCTCTCTTCCACTTTAGAACACGTAACTTCCGAACGTCTCCCTTAGAAGTTGACCGCCACCTATAGAAGTTACCCAACCACTGCTCCTGCTCAACATTCAATCCCATCTCAAAACTAACAAATCAGAACTTTCTCACACAAAATCCTGGTCCATAAATAACCAGTTCACATTCCCATTCCCATCTAAATATATTCTTTTTGTGACTAGAAAATTTGCTTAATTCTGAATTCTTTGAGATAAAAATGAGCAAAAATACCTTCGACAGAATTCAAGGCATAAATTATTTGAGGTAGATATTAATTTTAAATCTCTTCTTTTTTTGGTGTAAATGTCACGCATAATTTTATTTGTTGATGTCGTACAACAGCCTTGACCTAACCGGTAAAGAGTTATGTCGCATTCTTGGGTTTTGTGGTTACTTCCTGGTGATTTTTGTGGAATTTTTGTTGGGTATAATTGAGTTTATGCTGTAATAATGTTTGAGGTAGACCAAAGAGCTCATGAGATTAGTGTATGAGCAACGATGCAAAAGTGCTGGGAAATAGGAACTGGCAGAAGTTATCTAAAGAAAGATCCAGCTTTCGAAGAATTCTAAATGCTGCAATGGGCTCTCGTGTGCCGTCGCAAATGAAATAAGTAAGTAAGTAATGCTTAGATACTGAAATTTATTCCATAGAAGTTTTCAGCATTGGTACACTTAATTACTTACTTCCTTCGCTAGTCGCACAGATCAATTGTGAGTCTTGAGCATTGGTATGTGGCACAAAACTTGAGCTTTTTGAGTTAAAAACTCAATTTCTAATGTTGCTTTCCTTCCACAAACTGATTTCGGAAATAGTTCGTTGTAAATCTTGTTATTTTTATCCTGATTGTGGTGCTGCCATCTTTCAGACAAGGTGGTTTGGATAGGCTCCTTTAGCGTAATTATCTTGGCATCTACCTCAGACACCCGTAGTTTAATTAGTGGAAATAGGGGATATTACGAGAAAATATACACTTGACATTTGATCAGCTTCGATGTCAAGCTTCTACGATTCCGATTGAGTCAAATATTGTTTGACAACATCGAAGGTCGTCGAATGAATCACCCTAAGTCTAAATTTATGAGTTTATTGATGTTTAAATACTTTAGTTTGAGCTCTAAGCTCTGAGAATAGCTAGATTATGATCATTAAATTAGCTTTTTTATTACCAAAATTTCCTTTAACATTCTTCTTGACATTTAGTCAGCAATCCAGACTATGAATCTTCCAGATAGACTTTTATTGTGCTTTTGTGAACAGACATCCTATTTTTGTAATTAAGTTTCAGGATTCGGGATGCAGAATGACATTTAAAAAGGCACATGTTCAATGATTAGATGTCTTTGCTAAAATTAAATTTTCAAGTTTTCTTCCAGAATTGGCAATTAATGAAAAATGTTTAGATCGTAAATTCTAAAATCCTGCTTGTTTGACCTTTTGGACAGATTCTTTTGGGATTGATGCTAATTAAGGGGGATTATTGGCAATTTATGGCAAATTTATGGTTCATCAGTCAAAGGATTGACGTTGGTATGTCATAAAAAACTAAAAGAATCATCAGAAGGAATGATGGATATCCACAGGTATTTTTGAAAATCACGTCAAGAAGTCACAGGTTCTTCTTTGTCAATTATGTACAAGAATTTGTTCTGTTTGAGTAGCTGTGAGATAAGGAATAAGACTCAGATGTTAGATATCCTACAGAAGAGATGTAGGGACATATAGCTGGAACAAGATGACCCCAAAGTCAAGAATGACTCAGTTTTCTGGTCTAAATGAATGAAATAATCAATGTCTGTCATATAATTCGCGGAGATCAGCATGATATACCTTATTTAATGGTACCATAAATCTAAATAACTGCAAAGAAGCCGAGTCACTCATCCACAAACTGGACGAAGCAGCAAAATTCCATTTTCATCTCTAAATCAACCAAAGTCAAGTCACAAAGTCATCAGAATACCCAAAAATCATCTAATCAACGCGGAAACATAGCAACACCTAAGCAACTACAGACATCGCGTTGTTCGAGTTCAATCTCCAATACAAAATAACAACAGCCTAAAAAGTGAAAGTTTCATGAACATTCATAAAAAGCTACAACAATGCCAATGCCACTTTTAGTTTCAAATCCATCCACAAAATCGACAACAATTCTTATTGTCATCCATAACCAGTTCTAATGAAACTGAAAATAATAAAATGATTCTAAAGTCTCGACAATCAGCGCTTAGAGGATGCTTTATTTTTATTTAAAATAATTCAGTGACATAATGGCATTAAAAATTCAAATGACCAAAACGGTGAACAAAACACAGAACAAAAAAAGTCAAAGAAGACGCGATTAAGAAAACAACAAGAAAAAACAGAATTTCAAGTTTTGACCAATTGATGATCTTTTTTGTGCCGATGTCAGTCGATAGAATGTAAATTATTATGCGGTAGCGTCAAATATGACCTTCACATTGTGAATTCTAAGTTCTTTGTTTTTTGGTCATGCATTTATAAAGGATTTTGTGATTAGTTTTGGTTAATTATCTTCGGTTCTTTGGTCTTATTGGAGGGTGCTCGGGTCTGTCTTCAGGTCTTCGGGACTTTGGTTGTCTTCGTTCTTTCTCGTTCCGCTTCGTTCTTGTTCGTTCTTCTTCGGTCGTCTTCCATCAACTGTTGTCTTTGGTCTTTTTCGGTCTTTCTTGGGTTGTCTTCGGTCTTCTTAGGTTGTCTTCGGTCTAATTGGGTTGTCTTCGGTCTTTCTTGGGTTGTCTTCGGTCTTCTTGGGTTGTCTTCGGTCTTCTTATGTTGTCTTCGGTCTTTCTTGGGTTGTCTTCGGTCTTCTTGGGTTGTCTTCGGTCTTCTTGAGTTGTCTTCGGTCTTCTTGGGTTGTCTTTGGTCTTTCTTGGGTTGTCTTCGGTCTTCTTGGGTTGTCTTCGGTCTTCTTGGGTTGTCTTTGGTCTTTCTTGGGTTGTCTTCGGTCTTTCTTGGGTTGTCTTCGGTCTTCTTTGGTCTTCTTCGGTCTTCTTGGCTTGTCTTTGGTCTTTCTTGGGTTGTCTTCAGTCTGCTTCGGTCTTCTTCGGTATTCTTTAATCTTCTTGTGTTGTCTTCGGTTCTCTTCGGTCTTCTTCGATCTTTTTCTGTCTTTTTCGGTCTTCGTTCTCTAATATTGACCTTTTAAGCTGTAAAAAGCTGAAACTAGCATAATAATTCACAACAATAATTTACAATTTCCTTCAAAAATTCAAGGAATTAGAAAACATCATTTTTATTTCACAAAAAAGTTATTAAAATAATGAAAAAAAATTTACAAAAAAAGACTGTTTTATGTCACTTTAAATCTTAATTCCATTAACGTAATCTTCTCTCTTGTACGATGGTGTTGTTGTGAATGTTCCTGTTGTATAAGTTCTTGTACGCCATGATCCAGTGGCTGTGAATGGTAACCATGTATATCCTTGTCTGAATGTACCATGGAATGTTCTATAAGTTCCGGTCCATGCTTCACCAGCTGGTCGTGAGACATATGAGACTGGGACGTAACGTCTGTCCTTTGTTGTTGTTGTTATACGTTTTGTGGTCGTTGTTGTTGTTGGCTTTTTGGTAGTCGTTGTGGTTGATGATCCGACGATCTTTTTGGTTGTTGTTGTTGTGGGTGATGGGAGGACTTTCAATTGACATTCCTTGTTGGTTGCGCCGTTTGTGCAGCAGTATTGGCCTGTGGATGATAGGATATGGAATTAGAATTGAGATTTTGGGCAAAATGGTTCGATTTGGGGTGACTCAAGAGACGGAATCAGACTAGGGACTAGGGAGGGTCATACGGTGTGCGGTGTTGGTCATGACTAACCACCAGGGTACCAGGGTGTGCCATGACACCCACCAGAGTGTCACATGACCTCAAACCCACTTATCGTACCCACATGACCTTTACCATGACTCAAATCACTGACAAATTTCGAATATAAATCAACAATTCATTAAGATAATCCGCAGATCATGTTTCAAATGAGCTTGGCTTGCCAATTTCCGTCCCAAAAATAGTATAATAAATTATCATAAAAATCAAATTTGTGAAAACACAAAAAAAAAATTGAAGAAAAATTCTAATCCAAGTCCGGCATTGGAAATAAATTAGATTTAGATAAAGAATATTTTAGCATAAATGCGGAATTTTTTGTGGCTTTTTGGATGTGGATATAACGTATACTAACCTTTGCCGCCGTTAGCACAGCAGTCTGGATTGTCAGCTCCATTTTTGCAACAGTATTTGCCTAGATTTTTTTGGGATTAGATAATATGGAGATTAGTCAAATTAGAGTGAAAATGGTAAGAATGTGGTTGGCTGGGGATGGACAAGTCAGATGGCAATGATTGTCACTTTTGTGACATTTTAGACAATTTTTCACATTTTTGTAACTTGTCATCTGAGTTGTCCAGTCCCTACTGTTTGACACATCTCAAATTAAGGTACGGATGTGTCGCAGCACACAGGTTGCTAACCACTGACTCAGAGCTTAAAATTGCTAAATAATTCTTCAAATTGACATTAACACTTACCTTTTCCGCCATTTTCACAGCAATCTGGGTTGTTGGCTCCATTGAGACAGCAGTACTTGCCCTTACCTCCATTTGTGCAACAATCTTGGTTATTTGCTCCATTTTTGCAACAGAATTTGCCTGTAAATTGAGGGAAAATATTACAAAAATGCAGGAAATTCAAGAATATTAATCTGAGATTCATAATTCCTCGACATTCTACCCGAATAGACACAAGTCAGTTAATCTATCTTTAACTCGACACCGAGCTGGTATGAATCTGACATTGTTCAGGATTTCGGCCGAATTCAAACCGAATCTGGCACTAAGTCAGACTCACGCCGGCTCTGTATCGAGATTTTTAATCAATTGCTCAATTAACTGATTTGAGCCTATTCAACAGTTTGCCGCTGCATACAGTTTGCACAACCTTGAACTAAGTCAATGTATCTAATCTCAAAACTATAAATAGTCCACGATTTCCTCAACTTCTATTCTATCTTATCAGTTTAACCTTAATTAATATTAAAAATTCACTTTCAAAATTCTTGAATTCTTCGGAAAACTAAAATCCATTTTATGGTCTATAAAACCATATAATCTATTCAATCTTAATATCTATTCAAATCCTCTAAGAACATCCATTTAATACCTCAATAAAAAGTTTGATTTCCCATAAAACACCAAATTTTCACCATTTTTTCGCCATTAAAACATTGTTTACCGAATTAATTTAATAGCTTAATTTAGTAGTGGGCAAGCTTTTTTGTGTCGCGGCACACAGGTTGCTGTTCCGCGCAGGGTTGCAAAAGGTGCCTATGACAGGCAAAAACCTTACAAATTCCTATAATTTCTATGGTTCTTCCTACAAATCCATACAAATTATCATGAATTTGTACGATTTTTGCCTGACACAGGTGCCAGATTTGCAACTCTGCTTTGGTGTCGCAGCACACAGGTTACCCACCACTAACTTAATCAATCAACTAACCTGAACCGCCATTTTCACAACAGTCTGGATTATTGGCACCATTTTTACAGCAGTACATTCCCTTTCCACCATTTGTACAACAGTCTGGTCCTGATCCGTCATTGAGACAACAATTCTTCATTCTTGATCCATTGGCACAGCAGAATGGTCCTGTTGGATGTTTAAATTTTGAAAAATTGTTAACTGTTTCAAATTGTCGGTCATTAATGATTAATTGGTCACTTAGATGAATCATAAAAATGAGTCGATTTCTTCAGATTTTCGATGACCTTTATCCAATCTATAGAGCAGTGGATCATCTGACATAAACCAAGGGTCAGACACTAATTCTATTGTATTCACAAGGTATATCAATCTGCAAGCTAGGAACTTACCACTTCCTCCATTAGTACAGCAAGCTTCTCCTACACCACCATTGGCACAGCAATCGACATTATCAGCTCCATTTTTGCAACAGAACTTGCCTAAATTTTGGAATGAAAATACGAGAATTAGTGGACATGTACATGAAGAAAGGCCGTTGATCACAGCTGATCTGTACGATCAGTTAAGTAAGTAGACATGTAAAGCATCTGCAGATGCTGTATAGAATTGATCATCTGATCATTTGCAGCATCTAAATAGCTTTAAATTCGATATCAGATCTAGAATTTTAAGTGGCTCTATAAATATTTAAGCTTCAAATTTGCATAAAGCTACTGCAATATCCATAAACTATCAATAGAACCACCAAAAAGTCTAGACTTAATTAACATAAATCCACTAAAATTCACAAAAAAACTCACCTTTGCCGCCATTTTCACAGCAATCTGGGTTGTTAGCTCCATTAAGACAGCAGTACTTGCCCTTACCGCCATTAGTACAACAATCAGGTCCTGAACCACCATTGAGACAACAGTCAGCATTCTCAGCTCCATTTTTGCAACAGTATGAACCTAAATTAGAGGGGATTTAATGAGTATTGAGGTTATTAGGGTTGGATGGGGTCAGGCTGGGTGCTGAGTCTAGTTATGAGCATTTAAATCTGAGATTCTAGGCCAGGGTTGTCCAAACTTAGTTCCGCGGTACACCAGAGTGTTGCCGAATTATTGAGTAATGCTGTACATCGCGTGATGTCGGCCTAAACAGTTTGGACAACCCTTTCTTAGAGCATTAATGCTCAAACTAGACTTCCTGACACTTGGAAGCTCTTGTAAGACCATAAGCTTGTCGTCTAGGAATAGCACAAGTCGGTTAATTGATCGAAAATCCGGATTTAAGCCTGCATGACTCTGACTTGATGTCTGACCCTAGCACGTCAAGTCATACCAGCCTAGCCCCAGATTATTCCCCAATTACCCAACTTGCACTACTCAGCACCTTCCACCATGACATTAAACCTCAATCATCCTTACCTTTTCCGCCATTTTCACAGCAATCTGGATTATTGGCACCATTTGCACAACAGTATGCACCAGTACCGCCACTTTTACATGTTTCATCTTGTTGTGGTGGAACTGTTGTGATAACTGGAAGGTATGTACGTGATGGATCAGTAATCTTCTTAGGCTTAATTGTTGTTGTTGTAGTTGTTGTTGGTTTAGGTGTTGTTGTTGTTGTTGTAGTAGGCTTAGGTGTTGTTGTTGTTGTTGTAGTTGGCTTGGGTGTTGTTGTTGTAGTCGTTGTTGGGTCTGGAATTGACTTACACTGTTGTGGTGCTGGACATTTTTCACATGCTGGACATGTCTTTGGTGCTGGACATGTTTGTGGTTCAACCTTTGGTACCTGAACCTTTTCACACTTCAATTGAATGTCACATCGACTGTCAAGAAGTCCAAGGAACTCGTAAGAGCTGCTCAATGCCTTTGGTTTAATGATGAATTTTTTCGTACCATAAAGTTCATCAAAGACTTTTGCGTCTAATTCCTGTACGGATACGTCTGATCCAACGAAGCTTTCGTCGTGTGTATAAAAAATGACGGCACGAAGACCTTTCGAGACTGTTGGAAATGACATAAGATTGTTAGAATGCAGTCACTGATAAAAATATTGGACATTTAGGAGTAAATTGATTAAATATCAAATGTTAAATCCTTTAAAGGCTAAAGTTTGAGATTTGAGTTGCAGCTGTGTGATCAGCATCGATGATTATGTGTCAGTTCTATTTTTTGATTTTGATGACCTTGAAGTTTTGTGGATTTGAGGATGGAAAAACTGGTATTTTTTGGATGGTAAGAAGGAGGTGATAGAGGAATTGGAATTTGTGGTGAATTTTTGGATGAATTATGGGTTGGATTGACTGTTCTGGACATTTGAGGATGGGTTTGGTATGGCTTGTATAGTGACTGTCCTATACCTTTAAGGATGTCTGTCCTATACCTAAGAATTGACCGTTATATGCCTTATAACTTGCCCATCCTATGCCTTATAACTTGCCCATCCTATGCCTTATAAGTTGCCCATCCTATGCCTTAGATCTTGCCCATCCTAGGCTTGAAACAGTAACCATGCTGAGCCTTACAGGATGATCCTTCTATGACTCACAGATTGACCGTTCTATGCCTCATCCAGTAACAATTCATCATCCATCCCCTTAACACCAGTCCCACAAACCCCCAAATTAATACCAAATGACATTCCCGTCCATAAAATCCACAAAAAATTATCTCAACAGACAAAAAACCCCAACTTAAAAAAATTTGTCACGACGCCACCCTGAAGCATCAAACAGTTAGCCTTAAGTCGATTTTAATCTTCTCCACAAATTAATATCCATAAAGTCACAAATAAAAAAAAGAACAGGAATGGCTTTAAATTGCATAACTGAAAATCCAAAAGACCTGTTAAGTCAAACAACACATCCTGTTTGATCCAGAATAAATTAAAGTCAGAATAAAGGCATGAAGGGTCATAAAAACGGAATTGACTGACATTGTGAGCCAACAGACTGACTTGTGTGCCAACAGACTGACTTGTGAGCCAACAGACTGACTTTGTGAGCCAACAGACTGACTTGTGTGCCAACAGACTGACTTGTGAGCCAACAGACTGACTTTGTGAGCCAACAGACTGACTTGTGAGCCAACAGACTGACTTGTGAGCCAACAGACTGACTTTGTGAGCCAACAGACTGACTTTGTGAGCCAACAGACTGACTTGTGAGCCAACAGACTGACTTGTGAGCCAACAGACTGACTTGTGAGCCAACAGACTGACTTGTGTGCCAACAGACTGACTTGTGAGCCAACAGACTGACTTGTGAGCCAACAGACTGACATTGTGAGCCAACAGACTGACTTGTGAGCCAACAGACTGACTTGTGAGCCAACAGACTGACTTGGTGAGCCAACAGACTGACTTGTGAGCCAACAGACTGTCTTGTGAGCCAACAGACTGACTTGTGAGCCAACAGACTGACTTGTGAGCCAACAGACTGACATTGTGAGCCAACAGACTGACTTGTGAGCCAACAGACTGACATGATAGTCAACCTTGACCATCCAAAGCTTAAAAAGTAAAAGTCATATTAGATTTCAACACAGCCATCAACATCCAAACAGGTATTGTGTCATTTATCTTGATTCTGCACATTTATAGCAGTTATATCCAACAAGAACCCAAAAAAGAAGAACTTTTTGCACGTTTATGGAATCAAACACGTTTTTGGGTTAAAGAATCTTCTTGAATTAATTAAACAGTAACACAATTTTGACTCGGATGCTGACCACGTTCTATAAATAGGCATTAGAATCGGTCAAGCTTAATATCCAAAAAATTCATGAAATTTGACACTTAATTTGATTAAAATGCCATAAAACTATTCAAAAAGCATCAATTGACCTCAAGATGTTATTTTTGGCTATAATGACAAACTTGAACTCGGCTTTTAATCAGATGTGACAAAAGACACAAAGGAAGCGCACCTTTTGATCATAAACTATGGCTTTGCTTATCATGTTTTTTGACCTTGTTCATCTGTCAATTCGATTTGTTATTGTCAGACTTCCTTAAATGTTAATTTGAATTATTTGTTATTAGACATATGAACAGAGTTCGCATGGATGTGGATATAAAAGGTAAGATCCAGTCAAATAACGGGTTCGGCAAGTGCCAGTTTCTGTAAATTGCCGTCATCCGTCGATAGGTTCTTGCTATGCCCCATCCCCAGTAATATCCAAAACCCTTTACATCCAGTATACCAAGATCCAATATAATTTTTGATAATTGACATTATTCAAGCCTATGTCATGCATAAGAAGGAATCAACAAGCGGAAAATGAGATGACAAGTGGCAAAACCCAGCTTTTTCCATCTGTGCTTGTTATAATGCAAGAATATGGCATATGCAAATGTGTGGTTTTTTTTTGGATGAATAGGAACAAATCATCATCAAATGTCTGGTTTTTTTGGGCGGAAATTGCTTATGACAATGTATTTAAAGTTATTGATTTTAGTGACAAATGTTTATTAGAATTGCATAAGAAATGAGTAAGCTATGGGATAACTGGTTATTAACTCATTTCCTTTTACAAACTATTCTTAGTCATGCAAAATAATACCGAACAGACAATTATTATGTTCACAAAACTGAGAATGCTCAATTATATTGATATATTAAACCCATTAGCATGGATAGGATAAACTCATTATCAATCTTGTGATATAGACTTGAAATTTACTTTTATTATAATTTTAAAATTAATCTAAACCTTTTCAATTTTGATAAAAAGAAATCACACGAGGATAGTATAATGAAACTTTGTTGCCCGAGCAACACATATAAGAAGGCTCATTTGTGACTTTCTCAGCTCACAAGAAGCTTTTAAGGCTTCACTAAACCTCTTTTAATATTAAACTCAAATAGAAGTGGTGCCTATTTTTGGAAGCCATATGGCCGCCAAACGAAGGAGGATTCTATTTGGTATTAGTAAAATAGGTTTACCGGAGCCCTAAAAGCTCCGTAGTGGACTTTTCTTCATTTGATTAAGCTCTATTGTTAAAATGACATCTAGAGCTGTTCATAGATAACAATTAAGCTTCTTAAATATCAAAAATCCTGAACAAAAATCAGCAATAATGACACTATCTCGGTTAAATTGATACACAGTCAGATTAGAGCTTTTCCTTCATTATTTAAGCCAGTCAATAAATTTTGTGCATTTGTGATACATAATATGTGAATAATTATATAGCATTGATACACCTTGAGTCTCACAAGTATGAAGAGTCGACGATTAAATCGATTGACCGTGCCAACTATAAATTTATAGTAATTTGTCAATATCTAGTTTTAGTCATCATTGACTAACTTGGTTGCAATTTTTTAACGGTTTTTGTTCCTGTGATAATATCAAGAACCAGGCATTATTTTAAAGATTGTCTTAAGGATTGTTGGTCATCAGTCCACGATCAGTCAATTAATAAAGTATATGGCAAATCATTTTCAGATTTGAACTAAACTTCTAACGGCATATCGAGCGACACAACAATGTCAAAAGCTTGATTTTATTCATTTGGCCTAACTATCATCGACTTTAATTATATCTCTAAGAATGACGCTTTAGAATATACTCAATAAAGGCTTAACATTTGATATAAAAATTGATACAAAAATATTTAAAAAATTGTCAGTTAAACTTACATCCGGCTGCACTACAATATCCAAGAATGGCAAAAATACACAATAATCCTTTCATTTTAGTTTCTGTTCCTTAATTTCTTCACAAATTATTTTATTTTATTTTTTTGGTTCCAATTTAAATTTTTTCTTCTTTTATTTTTAATAGAATTTTTATCCTAACATATTTCTTTGAACTTTATAGAACTGTTCCTTAAGCTACAATAAATTTGCACTTGATTATTATTTTAACTAACGGACACGCCACGACCCGTGTTAGCTTCTTGACTTCACAACGTCTAATGAAATAGATTTTTGTGTTTCTTTATTATCAGGCATCGAGCTGTTGCTTCCCTTCCACCTAATCGCTATCGCTATGTTTTTGTGCTGCTTAGATGACAGAAATTTGACTTTTTTTTCTTGCTGTGAGATTTTTTTTCTTCTTTTTTTTTGCTTGGCTTGGCTTGGCTATGTAGACACTGAGAGAGTGCAAATATATAGAAAAACATTTTTACTTCCATGCTCTTTTTAAGCTTTGTTTGTTGGAGCTTGTTGAGTTGGTGTTGTTGTTGCTGAAATGTTGAATTGTATAAATTGGAATTGATAGCAGGAATGATGGGTTTTGGGTTAAATTTGATTTAGGTTTTTTGAAATGAACGAATTTGAAACCCTAATTTGATTAGAAAATTCAACAAAAATTTACAAAATTCGATTGAAATTTTAAGAAATTTTTAACATTTTTTGACAATTTTTCACAATTTTCGAGCAGAAACTCGAAGAAAATTTGCAAAAAGTCGACAAAATTCAGCAAGATTTGAACAAAATTTGGCAATAAATCAACAATATTCGACAAAGTTTAGGAGAAATAAGACAAAATTTAGCAAAAATTGATTAAGTTTGACAAAAATTGAACGAAATTCGACAAAATTTGGCTAAAATTTGACAAAACTTGCCTAAAATTGGCAAACATTGAACAAATTTCGATTAATTTTGACAAAAAATGGAAATTTTGGCAAAAAATGGAACAAAATACTACAAAATTTGGCTAAATTTAGAGAAATTCTAGCAAAAATCGTCTAAATTTGAACAATATTTACCAAAAATCTACAAAATTCAGTGAAATTTGAACAAATTTTCTCAAAAATCGCTCAAAACTTATCAAAATTCAATCAAGATTCGTCAAAAATTGAACAAAAATTGCTGAAATCCGATCAACATTTGAGAAGTTTTGACCATTTTTAGCACAAACTGGAAGAAAGTTAGCAAAAATTGATCAAAATTTGACAAACATTTAATAAAACTTGGCAAAATTTGATCAAAATCCATCAAAATTTGGCCTAAGTTGGACAGAATCAATAAAATTTAACAATAATTGAGCAGAATTAGATGAAAATCGCATAAAATTTGAAGAAAAATTGACAAAATTCACCAAAAATTGACATAAATTGAACAAAATTTCGATTAAATTTGGCTAAGTGTGAACAAAATAAGACAAAAATTGATCAAAATTGGGTTAAATTTAGAGAAATTCTAGCAAAAGTTGACCAAACTGGAACCAAATTAACCAAAAATTGACAAAATTTAGTTAAAATTTACCAAATTTTCTTAAAAATTGCTCAAAATTGATCAAAATTTAACCAAAATCTAGCAAATCTTACCAAAATTTGAGCAAAAATAGCCAAAATTGTCAAAAATTCTTATCAAATTCAACAAAATTCTTCATTAAATTTTGACAATTTTCAACCAAGTCCGCACAATTCCCAAGCATTTCATCAATTCCCCAAAATTCCCACCAACCCCCCATCAACCCCCTCATTCCCTCCCCTTAATCATCCTCAAAACTCCACATCGCGCGGAAGTAAATAGAAAACACTAAACTAGCGCTAAAATAAATCAAGAAATTAAATCTCTCGCCAACCTGTTATAAGCAGATGACCATTATGTGTGCGACTACAGCTATGACTCTTGACATTTGAATGATAAAAAAAAAGATTCAGTTATTTTTAGGCAAAAAAAAAAGAATTTATTTCAAATATAATAACGGAGTTGGTGTTGCACCAGAACTATATAGACATGATTGTTTGATATTTTCGATGTTTTTTTTGTCTTTATTGGTGATTTGGATTGGTCAAGTTGGGGGTTGTTTGGGGGTGATGTGAAGAATTTTGGAGGGCATTTTTGAATTTTTGATGGAATTTTTTGACAAAAATTTGCAATTTTTTGGCATTTTTGTGCAAAAAACTTAAATTGGCCATCCAGGAGTGGTCAATTTAGATGACAAGTGTCAAAATGAGACCAAAACGTGAAAAAGTTGACAAAACTGGGGAGAAATATGAACTAAATTGGTCATTATTGGCAAAAATCGAACAATTTGGCAAAATTGAATGAAAATTCGGAAAAAGTGATCAAATTTTGCCTAAAATCGGACGAATTTCAGCAAAAAATGACAAAATTGGACTAAAATTTGTCAAAAAATTTCTCAAATTTTCAAATTTTTGACAAATTTTAGCCAAAAATTAGACTACATTCAAAAAAATATGGCAAAATTTGCCAAAAATTGAAGAAAATTTGTCAAAAATTAACAAAAATCTAACAAAATTTTGCAAAAATTGAAGAAAATTTCACGATCTTTGTCACCTGATCCACTTTTACTAAAATTGACCCATAAATCCAAACATGACATAACTTATTTCCTAACCCCCCCATCCCATCCCAACAAAAAATTAATGTTCTTAACATTTTCAAATATGATAAAAAAAGAAACAGTTCGTGAGAGAATCTTACCGTTCTATGTATGCTCAAGACATTCACGTGTGCTCGAATTTTCTCTCAATTTTTTTATGTGATTTTATACAGTTTTATATAAGAAACCACAAAGAATCAGCACGATATTATATAATATGTATAGTGAATCGACATGTCTAAAATTAGAAGAAATATTAAAAAAATTAGAAAATTCTATTGGATATTTCAAATGAATTGGAATGTATTGGGGCTGTTCATAAATTACGTACCGTAGATAATTGACTTTTTGACCTCATTACCTCGATCCTCTGTCTCCAGTGTACCAAAAATCGCATCCCACATTCCTTACCTCTATGAGCATTCCATAACAAAATTACAATCATGTGTAGGGTGGCCAGAGAATTTTTGCAAAAAATCGGGACATTTTGAGGCTTTGTCTGGACACAACAGCAAGGGTGAAAAGTACAGCAGCGTTCCGGCAAAAAAACAGCAGATGACCGCCCTAATCATGTGTAAAACAAGAAAAATTCCCTTTTTGCATATTCTATAAGCTTCTACAAGACTTAAGTGACTGTTAGTAATTTTGGGGTCGACTTCTTGATATGCTTACTTGATATGACTACCCGTGAAATGCTTTAAGTGCTTCTAGGATACCCAGACAGTGAACAACTCGGATGACCAATTTTGTCACATTTTTGTCACATGTCATCTTAGTTGTCTGCCTCCTGAGAGCATCCTAATGAACCATATTCTTGAAAATTAAACCGTTGATAGGGTAGATGTCCTATTTTGTCTTAGAAACCGGAATCAAGACTTAAATCCAGACCAGTCATAGTTCACAGGAGGACAATATGTCTGGTATCTTTAAAACCCCTCATTAATCATGACACTTAATAAGTGTCCACTCTCCGTCTAGTTAAACATCTCATCACGACATCAAACATGACTTTTTTTTTTCTTCAACACGAAAATAAGAAGATTAACATAATCACATTAGACAAATATAAATTCCAATTTTTATGACATTTTGTTTTATTTTTTTGACAGAATTCTAACAGATTAAATCAAAAGAAAAATGACTAAAAAAATTTTGTACCCTGACAGACAGTGAGCATGGTCCGAGTGTGGTAACTAATAACGATAAGGATGGGATGTTGCATTGAATGAAGGTAGGGTCCAGTGCGGGGTCATGAATTGCGACTTTTGCAATACCAAATACAAAATAATTTGACCAATCTAGAATTTCAAAAATCGTTAATTATTAACAAAAAGTGACAGAAAATGCAGTGCTGCTCAAACTGTTCAGTCCAAGATACACTTTTTCAGTGGTGGACAACCTTTGTGACACGGCACTTTGGAGTGACTTAAATAATCATGTTTGACAATTTTTTTAGGGACGAAATTTCGGAACTGAGACTGAAACCTAGACCGAGACCGAGACTGCAACCGAAACCGGGAATGTGACTGCAACGGCAAGGAACTTCTTCGCGTTCTCCAAAATTTGAAGACGGAAATCAAGACTTTACAGTTTGAGAGCCATTATTAGAGCTCTGATGTGCCGCAACTGCAAAAAAGGTTGTCCAACACTGCACCAATGTGTCACTGAATTTAAATTGAGTAGCACTGTCACGTGACTCCACCCCCTCCCCCTCCCTCCCCCTCCCTCACCCCTCCAACATCTGCCAAAATACATCTAATCCTAAAATTAACACTTATTGAGGCACAAAATTCATCCCCGAATCCAAAAACTTCCGTCCATATAAAGCTTTAGTCGTCAAACTAATTCGTCTTAATGATCTTGTCGTTCCTGGTGTCCATCCGGTTGGATGTGTAAATGTCCAACTTCTTGTTGTCCATGTTACAGGCGCATATGTTCTCGGTATATATTTTGGAAAGACACGTGAGCCTCGTTTGACGGGCGGTGGATATACTGTTGGTTTTGTTTGCTTTGTTGTGGATGATTTGGTGGTTGGGAGGGTTGGGACTGTTGTGGGGGATGGGACTGGAGTGGTGGATGAAGTTGAAGTAACAGTTGGTGCTGTAGATGTTGTCGTTGCTTCTGTTGCTGTTATTGTGGGTTTTGTGGTAGTTGTAGTAATTTTGGTGGTTGTAGCTGTTATTGGAGGATCAGTTGTGGTTGGTAGAGGTGTAGATGGTGTTGTAGTAGGCTTTGGGGTGTCAACTGGTTGTGTAGTTGTAGGTAAGTCAGTCATTGTAGTAGTAGATGTTGTAGTAGCTTCAGTAATGGTAGTCGTTGGCTTTGGAGCTTCTGTTGTCGTTGGTATCGATGGTGTCGTAGATGTCACTGTGACAGTTGGCTCTGTTGTTGTGACAGTTGACTCTGTAGTGGCAACAGTTGACTCTGTTGTTGCAACAGTTGGACTTGTCGTTGCAACTGTTGGCCTTGTCGTTGTGACAGTCTCATAAGTCGTTGTAGGAACAGTCGTAGTAGTCGTTCCAGTGCTTGTCGTTGTACTTGAAGTGTCAGTCATTGATATTGTGGATGTAGACGTAGTTGAACTAGTTGGATTCGTAGTTGTTGTACAGTCACACTGTCTAGGTGACGTCATGCAGCTCTTCACTTTTGACTTGCATTTTATGGATGCATCGCAGCGACCATCGAAGAATTCGACTAAATTGAAGGAACTTCCTTGATTGTTGTTGTTGGAACTGAATTTAGACATGATGTTGCTGAAGTCTTGTTGACTGACTTCCTTCATTTCAATCCTATTGCCTGCATAGTCGTCGTCATAAATGTACAGGAAAATACCCCGGACAGGTCGACTTTTTGGGTCAAATCCATGACTTTGTGCTGGAAAAAAATTCAAATTTTTTCAACTTTTTTTTCACAATTTTTAAGATTTTCTCACTTGTCAAAAATTCACTTCCGCTGCCTGAATTGGCAGTTAAATAATTTTTAAAATGTCCATCACAAAATGCCACAAAATTAAGCACAAAAAATAATTTTAAAATTTTTAATTTCATTAATTTTAATTTAATTAAATTTTTTCACTTTTTTTGACAATTTGTTCACTAATTCAGATATAAATGCACAATAAGAAGTGGAACTGAGGTGACATTTATTTAAATATATGCAATGGACTTGGTTGAGTTGATGCTGAAGTGGACTTGAGAATTGGAAGTAAGTGGACAATAAATAAACTTGAAACTTAAATACTTTAAATTATTTAGAATATTTTGAATGTTGAGTCATTTTTGAGGAAGGCAAGGGAACTGAAATTGTTGGAAGATTTTGAAATAAAATTAAAAAAAAAAGTTAAAAATTTTCAAAAATATTTAAATAATAATTTAAAAATTTAAAATTTAAAAAAAAATTATATTTTATTAAATTTTTGTTAGTTTTTAAAATTTACAATTTTTCAATTTAAATTTATTTTTTTTATTTAAAATTATTATATTTTTCAAGTTTAAAAAGCTGACATTTTTCAAAATTGAATCATTAAAATTTTAATGAAATCTAAAAGAATTCTTTATGTTATTTTTAAATTTTTTTAAATCTTAAAATTTTTAATTTTCCAAATTTTTAATTTTTCAAAGTTTTAATTTTCCAAAATTTTAGAAATTTTTAATTTTTTAATTTTTTAAATTTTTAATTTTTCAAATTTTTAATTTTTCAAATTTTTAATTCTTTAAATTTTTTAAATTTTTAATTTTTTAATTTTTTAAATTTTTAATTTTTTAAATTTTTAATTTTTTAATTTTTTAAATTTTTAATTTTTTAAATTTTTAATTTTTTAAATTTTTAATTTTTTAAATTTTTAATTTTTTAAATTTTTAATTTTTCAAATTTTTAATTTTCCAAAATTTTAATTTTCCAAAATTTTAATTTTTCAAACTTTTAATTTTTCAAATTTTTTAATTTTTTAATTTTTTAATTTTTTAATTTTTTTTTTAAATTTTTGAAATTTTTAATTTTTTTAAATTTTAATTTTTATTGAAACAGATAAAAGAAAACTAAATTTAAAAAAATTTTAATATTTATCATTTTTAAAATTTGTCAAAATTAAATTTTTTTTGTTAAACTGTCAGATTTAAAATATTTCAAATTTAAAAAATTTCAAATTTTAAATAATTTCAAATTTAAAAAATTTCAAATTCAAAAAATTACAAATTTAAAAATTTAAAAATTCAAAAATTTCAAATTTAAAAAATTCAAAATTTTAAAAAAATTGCAAAATAAATAAAATTTGTCAAATTTAAAAAATTATTTTTAAATCTAAAATTTTTTTTTATTTTTTAAAATTAAAAAATTTGAAATTTTTTTTAAATTGAAAAATTAAAATTTTAATATTTTAAAAAATTTTAAAATTGAAATTTAAATTTTCCCACAACAAAAACAAAAATTTAAAAATTCCCAAAATTACTTTCTAGGTACGAAAGCTTCTCCTCCTTTGTAGTTAACTGCTCGGTATTTAGTCGTGGTTGTGTATGATTGACGTGGAATTGATCGAGTACTTCTAGTAGTCCATCTTGTAGGGAAACTCCATGTCCATGATCTTCTGGACCAGCTGATATACGAATATGATCTATGTGTTAGTGGTCGAAAGCTAGGTCTTGGAGGTCTTGATGGTGCGGGGTAGAGGCGAGGGGTTGATGGAGGTGGACTTGTTGTTGATCGGGTAGTTGTAGGTGGGGTTGTTGTTGAGGTTGTAGTTGTTGGTTTGGTTGTTGTTGTGGTTGAGGTTGTAGTTGTAGGTCGGGTTGTGGTTGAGGTTGTAGTTGTAGGTCGGGTTGTGGTTGAGGTTGTAGTTGTAGGTCGGGTTGTGGTTGAAGTTGTGGTTGTAGGTCGGGTTGTGGTTGTGGTTGTAGTTGTAGGTCGGGTTGTGGTTGATGTTGTAGTTGTAGGTCGGGTTGTTGTGGAAGTTGTAGTTTTTGTGGTTGAGGTTGTTGTAGTTTTAGGGGTTGTTGTTGTCGGTGGAACTGTTGTACAATCGCAGGGTTTATCGACGCATTCTTGTGGTTCTGATTTACAGCTTATAGATGCATCACAGCGACCATCGAAAAATGATATTAAATTGAATGTGCTCTTGAGTGCTGCTGGTGACTTGACATAGTCATTTGATGAAATAAGCTTGTTGAAGGTTGCTGAGCTCAATTCGTGCATTTCAATTTCTCGTCCGTTGTAATTGTCATCGTAAGTGTAGAAAAAGACCCCACGGACAACTCGACGCTTTGGTGGCATTGGGGTTGTTAGTGTGCGGATGTCTAAATATTGTAAAAAATGGAATATGAAGGCATGGTAGTTAATAGAGGGTGGGTAGGGTCAGGTAGGGTTAGGTGGGTATGCAAAATTTTGAACCAAAATTCAAAACTCACCATTTGATGTCCAGAACTTGTTGGCTGAAGTTACTGCCGAGTTGGTTGTTAAATGTTGCTTTCCATAGCCATATCCGTGGCACAATTCAATTATTGTCACCAAAATTAAAATTTTGGTTAATGTTTTTAACATTTTTAGAAAGTTTTTCACTTTATTTTAACTATTAAAAATAAAATAATTTAAAAAAAATAAAATAGGAAAAATTAATTAAATATTTTTTAAAGTTTGAATTAATTTTTTTTAATACATGTTTATTTTTAACTTTTTTCACACATTTTTAAATATTTTTTTGAATTTAAAATTTAATTAATTTTGAATTTAAAAAATTTAAAAATTTAAAAATTTAAAAATTTAAATAAAAATAATTTTTTAAAAGTTTTTAAGTGTTTTGGAATCTTTTTATTGATTTAATTCACGTTTTAAAATAATATTCGTTTAAATTTTTACTTATTTTTTAAATTTTTCAATAAATTTATTTTTAACTTTTTAAAAATTTATTTAAAATCTTTAAAAATTATATGAATAATAAGAACCACTTTATTTTCACTATTTTCACTATTTTAAAGAAAAATATCAATTTTTCATTTTTTTTTTTTTAATTAAATTCATTTAATTTTTTTTTAAACTTTTTTTTTTCTACACTTTCACCTTTTTATAAAAATTATGATAAAAATTTATGTTTAAAGTTAATTTAAAATTTTTAAATTTTTTTTGAACTTTCATCTTAATTTTCTATTATATTTTAAAAAAATTAAAAATTCAAAAAATTGTTGTATTTTATTTTTAAAATTATTTTTAAATTGAACCTTTAAATTCATTTTTTAAAAATTATGTCCAAATCACTTTTGAATTTTTGAACCAATATTTTATAAATTATCAATAAAATGATAAAACTTCTAAAATTTTCTAAACTCTTCAATCTTTAATTTTTTAAGTAAAATTCATATAAATTTGAAATTATTTATTTTTAACCACAATTTTTTAAAAATTATTTTTGGTCGAGTTTTTAGATAATTTTTTATAGTTTTAAAACACAATTATATTTCTAACTATATCTTCCAAATTTGCACATTTTCACACTTTAAATTTTTAATATTTTTTTAAATTTTTTATATTTTTTTTTCAATTCATCACAAAATTTAATTTTTTCAACATTACCAAATGTATTTTTTTAGCCTATCCTTAACTTAAGACTCGATGTTACTAGATTGACTTTCCGATACGATATGAAAAGTTTAAATTTATCTAAGTTAAATAGATATTTCTAGCTATGGTGAAATTAAAAAAAATTGTCAAGTAACTTCTTTGGCATCCGAAAACTTTATTACACAAGTTTTCCTATCAAAAAAATAAAAGAAGAAGATGTTCCGAATAATATAACATCCAGAGATGGTGTGCTTGATAAGAAGCTGGGCTGAAAATTTTCATTGATTTTAAAATTTCAAATTTTGAACATAAAAATTTTAAAAATTAAAAATTTTAAAAATTAAAAATTTTAAAAATTAAAAATTAAAAATTAAAAATTTTTAAAAATTAAAAAGAAATTTTAAAAATAAAAAATTCAAAAATAAAAATTTAAAAAAAACTTAAAATTAAAAATTTTAATAATTAAAAATTTTAAAAATAAAAAATTTTAAAAATTTTAAAAAAAAATTAAAAATTTTAAAAAATTAAAAATTTTAAAAATTAAAAATTTGAAAAATTTCAAAAATTTAAAAACTAAAAATTTGAAAAAATTAAAAAATGTAAAAATTCATCTTTTCAGTCCGATAGACGTCTTTGGTGCTGTCAGGACTAATTTGGCACGATTTCACTTTGATTTTCAGACTCTGTTAGAGTCGGACTATGGATTTCAGAAGAGTTCGGTTCCCAGTGTCGGAAATTGAGGGAAAGGATGAATATGCTACAGGAAAAACCATGGAAAATTGAAGAATTATGTCCAAAATAGGAGAATCAACTCCTAATCCAAAGTTAACGGGACTCCGTAAGCCGAAATAAACAAGACTCCAACGTCTGACTCCAACGGAACCCGAAATTCAAAATGGAGTGACCCTAAATGTGCCCTAATCATCCTCAACCCCAAATACACCCTAGATCCTCAATTGACTACGTTGTGCTGCTCGTAGTAAAAATACCAAAATCGGTCATCATTTCTCATCCCTAAACTCAACCTCAACAGCCCTTAAACCAGCAAAATTCTCATCAAAAATTCACCAAAAATCAACTCTGTTCACTATCATTATCAATCCCTACCCCATATGCAGGCATAAATAACCAATAAATTGTTTTTGGATGTCGACTTATTAAGGTTATATACTAAAAAAAATCAGGTTTTACTGCATTTAATTGAATTATTAAGACTTAATTTCACCATCATTTGACTACATCTTACTCATAGTTTTTGGACATGCTGATCATATGGCCGTAAAGACGTTCAAACGATCTACTTGAGCTTTTTGTATCAATGGGCAGTTGTAATTCAATCTAAGGCACACCTTTTGTGGATAACCTCGACTGATACTGTGTACGGTGTACGGTTCATGGCTGTTTTATCGGCAACATATGTTGATCATCTGTGCTTTATATTGATAATTTAAATTTATATTGAAAATTGGTGATAAAGAAGCTGTTTTGTGAAAAATTATAGAATAATGTCTGAAAAGAAGCTTTGTGCCTGAAACATCTAGACGAAATGACTAAAAATTGTATAAAATTAACAAAAAAAAATTCAAAATAAATTTATTTAAAACAATTTTTGAAGTTAAATTACATTAAAATTGATTTAAAATTAAGTAATTTTGTTGAAAATGGGCTCATCCTAAGTTACGTCACTTTATTGTTAGTCCAATTTACCATTTTTTTTTAAAATTAAATCAACTAGATTAGTACTGTAAATATTTTACAAATTCCTTTATTTTTATTACTGATTATAGAAAAACTCAAAATTGACTTTATTAAAGTCAACTTGACTTGACTTAAATCGAGGCAACTTGACTTAATTTATATGAATTCAACTTGACTTGAATCAATTTAAGTCATTTTGATTTGAATCAAGTCAACTTGACTTGACTCGAATAATGTCAACTCGACTTGATTCAAATTTGGTCAATTTTACTTGCCACAAATGAAGTAAACTTGTCTGAAAAGAAGTCAACTTGACTTGAATAAAATCAAATCAACTTGAGTTAACTCAAAAGAAGTCAAATTAATTTTACTTTATGTCAACTTGACTTGAATATAATAAAGTTAACTTGATCTTGCTTACATTGTCATCTTGATTTGGCTCTAATGAAATCAACTTGACTATACTCAAATTAAGTCCACTAAACTTGAATAAAATTAAGTCAACTTAAATTAACCTGACATGTCAACTTGACTTGACTCGAATAAAAAATATTGATTTAAATTAAGTCAACTTGATTCGACCTAAATGAAGTCAACTTTACTTGAATCAAAGTTATTCTACTTGACTTGACAAAATTATAGTTGACTTGGCTAGGCCAAAGTAAAGTCAATTGACTTGAAATAAATCAAATTAACTTAACTTTATTAAAATCAAATCAACTTGACTTGAATAAAATCGAGTCAACTTGACTTGACTCAAATAAAGTCAACTTGACTTGACTCATTTCAACTCAAGTCAATTTGAGAAAAAAAAATCATCAAAAAATTACAAATTTACAATTTTTACAAAATCTTCACAAAATTTATTCAGCATTTCCAATTGGATCAAGTTCATTATCGATGCTTCTATGTCCATATCGTTCCGTTGTTACCGTTGATCCTGTCGTATATCTACGTGATCTCCACGAAAATCCACCAGTGAATGGCTTCCATGTATATCCAAATGTATATTGTCCTGTAAACGGTCTATAAGATCCAACCCAGCGAGTATATGGCCTACGGGAGACACCACGTGGTGGTATGTATGTCTTTGTGGTTGGTTTTGGCTTCTTTGTGGTCGTTGTGGTTGTTGTTGTTGTTGTTTTTGGTTTTGTTGTTGTTGTTGTAGTTGTTGTTGTAGGTGCTGCAGTTGTCGACACAAATCCATGAATGACTGTATTATTAGCAAATGCAGACACAACTTCCGATCTTAATCCTTTATATTGATCAAATGTCAAATATCTCATTGTGGCAGTTCCAATTTCCTCGACAATGCTTATCATCCCCAAAATCTCATCCAGGCTCATATTCGGGTTGATTTCCTTTGTGTAATTAATCATGTGCTGCTTAATTTCGTCCGAAAATCTCATGACTGATGTCGGACCTGATGTGTTCTGCTTGAGCATTTCACTTTGGACGATTAAGGAGTTTCGGGTGGAAATTTGGTCGACTTGTTCTGCTGTCCAGTACTGGGTGTATTGATTCATGTTCTTAAGTGCTGTCATGATCTCCAGCAAGCGTGGTTCCGTTAATTGTGGTGCAAAATCTAAGAAAATGTTTGTGACTTCCTTTTGGAGTTCGTAATTTGATTGCCATGCTGTTGTTGTTGTGGCTGGTGTGGTTGTCGTTGTTGGAGGTCTTGTTGTTGTTGTTGTAGTCGTTGTAGTCGTTGTAGTCGTTGTGGTTGTAGTTGTTGGAGGAATTGTTGGACATTTTTTGGGAATTTCGGTGATTTTTTCACATTTTATTGTAGATTGTCCATCAAATATTGAGACAATGTCGTAGGAGCTCTTAAGTGCAGCTGGTAATTTCTTGTATTTGGATGTAGACACCAGTTCGTTGAAGGTATCTAGGTTGAGTTCGTGCATCTCAAGTTCTTTTCCATCAAAGTTGTTGTCGTATGTGTAGAAAAATACACCGCGGACGACTTTACGATTTGAACGACTTGCTGGTGAATCTAAATGTGAAATTAATAAAATTATGATTAATTTTGGATTTTATATCAAAGTGGGCAGGACTCCGAGAATCGGAATCAAGTGGATTTCATAGTCATATTCTCGGTCCGAGAGTCCTGCCAACTCGATACATCAAGGATAAAAACAGAGTGTGGCCGTCTCAAAATCAAATTCTTCGAACTCAACTTATTTTAAAATAAAAATTTACGTTACAAAGAAAAGTTTAAGTAACGGTCAAAAAAAATTTGAATTTTATCGACAAAAATATTTTTTTTTGAAAATAGTTAACAGTCGTTTTTATGAAAGCCACCCTCTGGATAAAAACACCAATTATTTTAAGATGAATTCAGAATTTTTTTAACAAAAAAACTCTGAAAAAGGAAGGGTTTTTCCAAAAAAATAGGGAAAAGGACCCTCAAAACTCCCTCTTGAATGCGCCCCTATTTTGAAGAGATTTATTGTATTTCTAAGCCGTACACAAGATTCTACTTGATATTGAATCTCGGAGAAAATATTCTACGACTGAGGTGTGCCGTAGCCAGAGTTGCACCTGTGACAGGCAGAAACCGTACAATTGTTAAATAATTTGTAGAGTTTTGTAAGAAAAGCCATGCAAATTATCAAGAATTTGTATGGTTTTTGTCTGTCACCGGTGCCTGTTTTGCATCTCTGGCCGTAGCACAAATAAAGGTTATCCAACATTGATATATAGCAATGATATTTATGATCTAATAAACAGACAGGAAGAAGAAGCGACAAAACAGAACTAACTCAAATGTCATAAATCGGTTAATAGATCAAACATCCAATATTAGATCATCGTGACTCTAGAACCTTAGTGTTGGATATAAACTGAATCTGACAGAAAGTCATAGTCACGTAAGTCTCCTTTCAGGCAAAGAGCGTGCTCTTAAGGGCAGAGTTAGGTGTGAGCAAAGCTAATAAACAGGATTGTTAAAGAATAATCTGTGTTACAGAATATGAACACAAATGTCACATATTCCATGTGTGGATATATGTGAAAATTTTTTGTGGATGGCAAAAGATCAAGAAAAAGACCGAATATTTCCTGGATTGGATAAGTCTAAAAGGACGAGAGATTGAGTCCTTAATATCCCGAACTAGAAGAAGCTTTCTAATGATGTCTTTAGACATTCCCTACGCGCGGCAATGAGCTCTCGTGCGCGTTATCTAAGAAAGTAAGTTTGTGAAAATTCACAAATTTTCCACTCATATCCATATATTTTTACATATGAGACATTTTCAAAATACTCCAGATTCTGTTTTTAACAACCCTGCTTGAGAACATACTCTTTGAATGTTTGAGCCTGTTACCGAATTTCAGATATATTAATCGATTTGCGCTATTCATTGCTACTGAATGTAGAAACTACTGTGTTCTATGCAGAATTGGTACAAATCCGGGAGTGGGACTCCACGGGACACAAATCGGTAATGGAGTAAGACTCAAAAAAAAAGGGATGTCTGGTATACGCTTGCGTCGGTCAACTCTGCCGCTCCAGGAAAACACAAGAGAGAAAAATGACGAAAAATCTAGCTCAAGGTTGACTTGACTCTAGTTTGAGGCTGGACTTGTTTGAATCTATTCTAAAGAGGTTCGAGAATCTGCCGTAAGGTTCAAGTCACACTGATCTAAAGCCAAGAATTTTTATGAAGTAGAACATATGAAGTAAAAATGATTGAATATCCAAAACTTGACTATGACTTGAGGCCGATTTTCATCTAATTTGGCACAAAATCAGAGTCACCCTACAAGACTTTCAGACAATTTGACTTCATGAAAATCCAACTTTAGACCAGTGTGACTTTTTGATATAAGCCCGAATTTCCAGCCATTTCTGCATCATGTGTCTTCCGGGATCAAACAAATGATCTTAAAAAACTTATTTTTTCAACTAACCTTCACAATCGAATTCCACTTCAGGCTTTGGATAGTCATAACCATCACAAAATGTCAACAGAACCACCAAAAATAGTAAAGTTATTGTTGAATGTTTATTCATTTTTTTGTCAATTTTTTCCAGCTGTTTTAACTTTTAATTTAATTAAACTGCACTTTAGGGCTGTTCCTTGATTATGACACCCGGAAAATTGTCTTTTTTGATTTTTGGATGTCTATTTTTATAGAATTAATGCAAGATTCTGCAATTCTCTCAATAAATCCTCAAACTTTCACTTTTTCCTATAATTTTATTTTCAATCCAAATCTATCCAATGACTTGCTGAAACTGACTGATATTCTCTCAACAAAAAAAAAAAAACGCACAAAATCGAATAGACCGAGTTTGATTATTCCAGTTCTCCTAATTCAGTCTTTCCAAAACAAAAAATCTAGTTTTATAAAAATAGACTCAAATGCAGAGGTTCAGAATTGCATATCATCACATATTATATAACATGCTCAATGTCTTAGGATTGAATTGCATCGTAAAATGATGAAAAATGTCAAAGATACATTTGAGATCAAGTTGACTGTCAGGCAATCAGGAGACGATGGAGAATTTTCATGCCTGACTCAACAAACTACTGAAAAATGCAATAAAATGTCAAAAAAATTATCCAAAAAAATTGCAATAAATGCAGAGGTGCTCAACCTTTTTTGTGGCGCGGTCCCCAGGTCTAACACATCTGACCATGATCCACAGTGCACTAGCACCAATCAGTACCAAATATGATCAGTGTCCCCCCATCCCAAAAAGGGTTGACCACCCCTGCACACCAATTCATCTCCTCAACTTGTATATACAAAAAAATTCACTTTATTTACATCCTCAATTTTAACAATCAACAAATTCATATTTCATTATTAATCGGGTTAAGTTCATTGATGAGACTTCTCTGCCTATATCTTTCAGTAGTTGTCGTTGATCCTGTCGTATATCTTCGTGATCTCCACGAAATTCCACCAGTGAATGGCTTCCAAGTATATCCAAATGAAAATTGTCCTGTATATTGTCTATAAGATCCAACCCAGCGAGTATATGGCACACGGGAAACTCCTGGTGGAGGTATGTATGTCTTAGTGACTGTCGTAGGCTTGGTCGTCGTTGTGGATGATGTAGTCCTTGAAGTTGTGGTCTTAGTGGGGCCTGTGTCTGGTGAGGTAGTCGAAGAGGGGCCTGTGACTGGCGTAGTAGTCTTAGTGGGTCCTGTGCCTGGTGAAGTAGTCGAAGTGGGGCCTGTGACTGGTGGAGTAGTTGAAGAGGGGCCTGTGACTGGTGTTGTAGTAGTTATAGTGGGGCCTGTGACTGGTGGAGTAGTTGAAGAGGGTCCTGTAACCGGTGGAGTAGTCGTGGAGGGACCTGTAACTGGTGGAGTAGTCTTTGTGGGGCCTGTGACTGGTGGAGTAGTCGTAGAGGGGCCTGTGACTGGTGGAGTTGTAGTTGAGGGGCCTGTGACTGGTGGAGTAGTAGTTGAGGGGCCTGTGACTGGTGGAGTAGTAGTAGAGGGGCCTGTGACTGGTGGAGTAGTTGAAGAGGGGCCTGTGACTGGTGGTGTAGTTGAAGAAGGGCCTGTGACTGGTGGTGTAGTAGTCGAGGGGCCTGTGACTGGTGGTGTAGTAGTCTTAGTGGGGTCTGTGACTGGTGGTGTAGTAGTCGAGGGGCCTGTGACTGGTGGAGTAGTAGTCGAAGAGGGGCCTGTGACTGGTGGAGTAGTCTTAGTTGGGCCTGTGACTGGTGGAGTAGTTGAAGAGGGGCCTGTGACTGGTGGAGTAGTTGAAGAGGGGCCTGTGACTGGTGGAGTAGTTTTAGTGGGGCCTGTGACTGGTGGAGTAGTCGTCGAGGGGCCTGTGACTGGTGGAGTAGTCGAAGAGGGGCCTGTAACTGGTGTAAAGGGTGTTGTGGTTGGACATGGACATAAATCCTTCACATCAGCACATTCTTGTTGACAATTGATTGATATATCGCATTTTCCATCCAAAAATGAGACTAAACTTGATGCACTTTGTGGATTTTCCGATTTTCCGACGAATTCCTTTGACTTAATTAATTTTTCAAATAATTCAGGATTCAATTCGTACTTTTCAATTCCATTTTTGTTGGGTTTGTCATCAAAAGTGTAAAAAATTACAGCTCGAATATTTTTCTTGTTTAATTGTTCCGAGTACCTTAATGCTGCAGTTGGTGGACGACTAACGTAAGTTAAGTAACGTTGTGGTGAATTTTTCAATGCTTTTCGTCTCTGTCGTTCTGTTGTGAATGAAAAAAGAGGTTTAGTGAGTCACAAAAGAGCAAGAAGATGTTCCCGAATAAATTAAATTAGCTTTTAAATGTCATTGGTTGAGGCAAAAGAGGGAAATAAGACTTTTTTAAAGGAATTAGTGAATGTCATTAACATTTTTATTAAATATATTTAAATTTTGCAGACTAGATTTAAGATCAGCACCGGTCATTGACATGGGAGAATAAGTCTGGTGGTGATTTTTGGGGTTTTGGTACGGTACAGAGTACTTTTGGGGCTGTACACTGGGGATTAGCCAGAAATATGATTTAGAGGTCAAAATACGCCCTTATCTGTGCTACATAATACCACTGTGTAGCACTAAGCCATACTAGTTGCATATCTTTACTGTATTTTACAGAGAAATTAGATTTTGAAAAGCCAAATAAATTCCGAATAATTTAATCCGATTAATCTATAGAAAATCCAGCTACAGGCCGGTGTGACTCTGAGTTGATGGAGGATTTGGCTAAATTCCGACATCATGCTTGAGTCATTTCAGTCTGGAGCTGGATTTCGGATCAATTAACCAAATTATGCTATAAAATATCTTAGAAATTGAAAATTATAATTTTTATGATTTTTTTAAAATTAAATTCTAATTTTTCTCTCTTATTTGATAGTAACTGAGCGTAAAGCATCATTTTATGGGACTTTTCTTATATCTGACACCGATCCATTTATTATCAGTTCGAGATCTGACATAGAATTTTATTTTTCATGGTGTTATTTACTGTTAGCGCAGCTAAAATGTCTCATTTTGTTGACAACAATCAGAAATTTTGTACCTCAAGAAGTTCAGATATCACTACTAACAATAAGTTTAAGTTAAAATTAGCGAAACACCATTTTAGTGCCCGACACCAAAAATTGGAGCCCATTAGATTCTACTGAACACTGGACTCCATTAGAGTCTGACTTTAGAGTCCATTTGGAGTTGGACTGTACTAAAATCTGACTCCAGAAGTAATGACAACTTCGATCTAAGTAGTGAATCACATTCCGTCCATATAACCAGCTTAGTAAGCAAATTCTAGATACAAATACAATAGTCTGTCCAGTCTTGTCACTTTGATGGATGACTTTAGTTATATTAACAATGCAGACGTTCCTTAACTTTATAGGATTATTCACATAAAATATCAAATTTCACTTCTTTAGCTCTTTAGACTCAAATGATTAATAGCTAAGTTAAATTTCTTAGGAACTTACGTCTTTCTCCATAATGGTCTGCTAAGACAGACGCGATGAATAACAGCAGAATAAAATTTTTGGTAATCCAATTCATTGTTTTTTGTTTTTTTTATTAATCCTTAATTATTTTTGGTAGTTTTCTGTGTTGAGAAAATAAATTTTTTGAATAAAATTCTTTAATTTTTTCACTTTTTTAAACTTTTTGTTTTTTTTTTTTTTTTTTAATTTTTAATTTTTTATTTTAATTTTTAGACACTAACCTTTTTATTATTTTTATTTATTGCACCAAAATATTCCATTCCTTATTAATTTAAATTAATTGTTCATCCTGATTTCACAAGAAAATTTCACTAATTTTGAATTAGAGAATTAAAAAACTTAAAAAAAATTAAAAATTTAAAGTTAAAAAACTAATTTTCTTCAAAAAGCATTTAAACAAATTGAAAGAAAATTCAATTTTTAACTTTTGAATTTTATTTTTTTAATTTAAATTTTCTGATATGTTTCAAAGTTTATTTTTTAAATTCTGATAAAATTTTCAAATTTTTTGGAGTCTTTGTCAAGTAATTTTTTGACATTTTTTTAAAAAATTGAACTTTTTTAGAAACACAAATTAAAACTTTTAAATTTTTTAAAAAAATTAATTTTTTCAACTTTTTTACAAAATGTTAAATTTTTTGATAAACAAAAGTTTTAATTTAGTAAACAATGTAAGAAAGTTTATTTGACTTTATTTTAATTTTAATTTAAGTTTGTTTAATTTAAAAACAAAATTTGATTGAAAACTTTCAACATTTTTAAATTCCTTTTTATTTTAATTTTTTAAAATTTAATTTTTTTAATTTTTTGAAACTTTTTTATTTTAGTTTTTTTTTTAATAATTTCAATTATTTTTTAAGTTTTTAAATAATTTAAATTATTGAAATTTAATTAACTTTTGGTTTAATTTTCACAAAATTTCAATTTTTTTTTTTTTTGAACTAAATTTCAATTCAATTTCAATTCGATTTAAATTTTCAAAACTCTAACTCAAAACTAACTTCACTTTAAAAATTTCAAAAAAGTCACCGCAAAAAAAAATCTCTTTTCTTTCAACTTTTATCGACCTTTAACTCTTTATGATGTTTATTCACCGAAATCCCGAATATTAATGAAAAGCTTTTTTTCATCGAAATTCATTTTTA
Source organism: Chironomus tepperi (assembly GCF_022539635.2). Classification (NCBI taxonomy): domain Eukaryota; kingdom Metazoa; phylum Arthropoda; class Insecta; order Diptera; family Chironomidae; genus Chironomus; species Chironomus tepperi. The sequence continues at coordinate 36,325 of NW_027226290.1, read as the reverse complement.
TTCCCGATGGGAATATTGAGTCATTATTTCTTTTGTTGCGATTCAAGAAGTTCTACAAGTTCGTCGTCACTTTATTCTTTTATTAACTACATCTCATTTTTCATTTTATTTCTTCCAAACATTTTGATCGACAGTGCGATAATTTGCAGCTTTATGGTGATGGCAAAGGTGAGGTCAGTTGTGACTTTTGACTTCTTATTGATGGCAATTGATGATGGGTTTATTGCTTACTGTTGCTTTAGCCAATTTGTTGCTCATTTTGCTGCTATCAAGTGCAATACTGTCACTATTTAGAGCTTCTTATTATGTCTTATTAGGAAGTCTACTCAACCTCTTACCATCTGCATAGTCAGACTCAATAACATGACCTCCTTACTTCGCTAACCGTACAGATCAACTGTAATCCATGGCCTCTCTTAGATGACGCTCAAAATTGGCTCTATAGTTGGCTTCCGACTGCCAATTACCAAAAGCAAATGCAATACTGTTTCTATTGACAGTTTCATTCCAAATTCTTTGGTAAGACATAATAACTTGACTTATTCGAGTTTCCATAGGTCGACAAAAGAATTCATGGAAAGAAGCTGTTGATAGAGACAGTATTGTATTAGATATTAGAAAATGGAAAGCGATATCCATCGATAGAGCAGATTCAGATGACATGTAAGGAGGTTATGGATCATAATTGAAATAAACATCCAGCGAAGTAAGTAAGCAAGTACAGGGATCTAAGTACAATGTGCAATGGTTTATTTTTGATTTTTGAACCGAAATCTCATTCCAGTTTCGAAATAATGAATGAAAATTTGTCAAAATTTCGCAAGATATTCAGCATGATTGCGCCATCAAGAGCAAAAATAGGCAAGTCATTTTGAAATCAGTTGATTTTGCAACAGTAACAAACTGTTGGTGGGCAGTCATTTCGGAAATTTATAACTTAAGTTATCATAATAGATACATAACCATATACAATACTAGATAAATCACGACTAAGATCATGTAATTAAGCGCATTTTTCTATACACAATCTAAAAATGTAATTAATGTATTTGATGTCTCGGTCAGACTAAGCAGGACTTCGGAAGTCGGAGTCTATCAGAATCCAGTGGAGTTTGTACTCCTGTAAGTCAAGGTGTTTTGGTGTCGGAATAGCTTCGTACTTCGGTCAAATTATTATAATATCGACCGTGGTTTTGACATTCTCTTATTGAAGCTACTAGAATATTAAGGTTGAATCTAATAGAAAGCTATGGAAAGTCGGATACACCGACAAAGTAAGAACATTATTGTCTTTTTCTTCCAGGAAAATGCGTAAATAATTTGAATATTATTGCGCATAGCTAAGAAACAAGTTTGGTATTGTCCTACCAAATATAAAACGTCGATAGTTGCTTTAATATCATCATTTCAAATTTTCGAATCAGACGTTCCACTTCTAAATCCAAAGATTGAAAAATGAAGAGTATTTTAATCATTTTGTTGGTTTTTACTGTTTCGGTTAGTGCAATGTACGGATATCGGCCCGTACCTAGAATAAATCGATTACCGTACAGACCTATACAATCGCCAATACAGTCCAGAGTTGTACAAATACCAAGACAACCCAGACCTATACCATTTTCAAAACCATCTACACAAAGAACAACAACGTACAAAATATCACCATCCTCAAAAATACAGTCACCGTTCAAATCACAACAAGGTTATAATCAAAATTCAAACGGTTCCAAGGGCCAGACACGAAAAATAGTGACTCAACTTGCAAAGCAAGGTTAGTAAAATGAAGTAATAGTTTTAATGATTTTTTTTAAAATGTTGTGCTATCCTTCAGCTGGTAAAAAGGTTGGTAATGCGATTGGTGATGTGATTCGTAACGAGTTTGGTAATTCTAATGGAGAATATAGTTATCCACAAATTCAGGATCAGTTCAATTATCAATTTAATCCAACGTTTTATCTACAGTCTGAGGAGAAGTCTGAAGAACAGCCTGAGGAACACCTTCAAGATCAGTTTTATCAGCAGTTTAATCCACAATCTTACCAACAGTCTCAGGAACAGCCATATCAATCGTATTTTAGTGAATATGTACATTTCTAAAGTTAATGACAAGTATTTCGATATCATGAGACATGAACTGTATTGTAACTGTGAAATAAAAATCTTTACAAACAAGGATGTAACCTGCATATTTAGCCATGCTTTCGTTTTGGTGCTTTACGCATAATGTCTTTCAGATCAGCACTCTTGCTCTCTTGGTGTGTATATGCTAACTCACATTTTTCGTCTACATAATCCAGGTCCTAAAGGCAACCAAATTATTTTTATTGACTCACTGCTCTTACCTTAATGCTTGTTAATGTAATTCGGGATGTTCTCTAACATATGTTATCTATACACTAAAGCATGCTTTACATCAAGATAATCGTATTTAATCTTTCAGATCCTATTATAAACTGTAAAGGTTTGTTTCTGGTGGCTTTGACAACTTTCACCATCATTAACCCTTATTAATCCATTAATCTTTCATTAACTCTGATGACCCTTAAACTTCATGGAGAGAAGCTGTTGATAGATACTAGCATAGCATTTGGTATCGGTAATTGACAAACGTATTAGAAATTCTAATTTAGGAGACGTCTTAAGGAGGTCATAAATTTCAATTCATCTGTACGACCAGCGAACAGTATTAACAACAACCCTTATAATCACATAACTTAAAGCTCTGGATCTTTTAAATCTGAATAAAGCTTTTTTTAAGGCTAAAGCTTGACTAAAATCAAAGTTTCTCAAACCTTTTTCCAAAACATGCAATACCACAGCACAACTTATCAGATGTAAATTTAATCTGTCGTTAAACTTTTTTTTCTTCAACACATCTGAAAGAAACTCGATAAACTGAATAAATAAGTCAATAGCCATCAAACTGCAATGTTTTGATCTAAAAAGTCTACTGGCTGTTGATTCTTTTTGATTATATTGATTGATGTCAATCATATAAAAGATCAAAATTAATTGTTCCAAAATATTCAAACTGATGTTGAATAAATTTAAATAATTAATATTTTGTGCATCTGATCAGAGTTGGAAGGAATTTGGGAGTACGGACTCAAATGTGTAAGAGGAGCTTAAATTCCACCTTTTTGGAATCCGGATTCTATTAAACATTGGAACTCTGTCAAAACTGAAACAGCAGGGTATTCATAAATTGGCAAACGGTAGCCAGCGATAGAGCCAGCTTCAGGAGCCAACTGAGGGATGCCATGGATCACACTTGATCTAAGTAAGTGCGAAGTAAGCGAAGTAAGTAAATAAGTAAGTAAGCAGGGTATTCAACTGCGAGAACGAGGAGGTAATGGAGGTTGGCAATTCTGTCTACGATCCTGCACTCAAATTTCGCATGCGCATCTAAAATGGACAACTTTAACTGCAACTTCTTAGACCAGATCGAACCTCTATTAGAAAGAACGCTAAAACTATATAGACCAACATTGCATGCCTGCGCATCTAAAATGGACAATTTTAACAACTTCTTGGTCGAACCCTATTAGAAAGTGAATATTCGTGGTTTTTGCATATTTTTGAATAGTTCTGCATTATTAATGAGTGACTAAGCGTGCGATTCATATTCATACATAATTTTAATGGCAAAATTTTTTTTTGAAAAAAATTAACGGTCGTTTTTGAGACAGCCACACTCTTGTTGAACTATTATCGTACCATTGGCACCATATCATTGACATATCATGTGATTCACTGTATCATACCATTGTTGTACCTAAATCGTCTCATATCATCCCATACTGTCCTAAACTCACCCCCCTGAAGCTTCCCAACCAAATTAATCCACTAAATTATGCTGACACTCATCAATACATTCATAAATTGCAATTAACACAATTAACAATTTTGAGGATTTTATTTTATTTTGTGTCTTAATTCAACATCAGTCTTTACAATTCGACATGACTGTTTATTGCTGTCTTTTTTTCATTATAAACAAAAAAAAAATTCTTAAAAAGACTCAGTCAGTTTTGCAGCCGATCTCGTCAAGATAAGGTGAGTTGTGCTTGATTGTGGAATTATTATTTTGTGCCGATTGGCTGGGTTATTAATCGTATAGATTTTGGGTTGTGAGATGTCTAATTTGAATATTATGTAAGATCAACTATTTGGGTTTTTTCGATAGAGTTAGACTCGTGGTTGATTTAAATATTGGAGGGGAATTTAGAAAGCATTCATAGTCATAGATGAGTTCAAACCAGAAATGGCAAGATTTTTAGTGTCCGGACTCCTTATGAGCAACATATAAGGAGCAGTTTTATAAATAAACTCTCAAAATTGATCAGATTCAATTATATTAATTGAGTATACTCATTAATACGCTTATTTAGGTAAGTTTGAACACTGTCTTGTTAAGGTCCAGAGTCTAGAATCTGACATCAGTTCAAACCAATCAGAATCAGTGTGGCTTCAAAATAAGTGCTGCAAAATCCCTGGTAGTAATTACATAGCATGGATGGTGTGCTGCTTGGATAGAAATGTCAACTTAGTGTATATCCTAAGTATTGATATCTTAGGGATTTTAGGGATATATTCAAAAAATCCCGGATTAAGAAAATGCAAAAGTCGCCGATTGGAAATTGCAGTTTTTAGGCCAGTTTTACATTTTAAATGTCAATTTTTAAAAATTATTTGGAAAAATTTTCATTATATTTTATAACATTTTCGCAATTTAACAGCTTATCTTTGTTCGAAAAACCTCTTTACAGTAATAAATTACAGCTCTTTTTGGAATCCCGTGATTTCCCGGAAAATCTCGAAAATTTCAATCCCGATCCCGAAAATTTACTGGGACCGGGATTCCGAGAAAGCATAAATTACATAGAATTGCAAACAAAATTCAAATCCTATGAAATGAGAGATATTTTAATCCGAAAAGTATACCATGCTCGCTGGTATACGTTGCCGTATTAACGACAAAAAGCTAAACTGCCCTGATTCAAAATGCAGTTCGTTGCATTATGTTGCTGAGCGTAACCACTGTCATAAGGTAAAATCTTGTTATAATTAAGATAACAGCTTCATTTGGCATTGTAGTGTAATTGAACAGCTGGTGTCTTCGGAAAGTAGCGTCTGACACCTTATCACATTCCCTAGCGACACAATTGGAACGATCCGCATTGAAATTGGACCAAAATCGGCTGTCATGGCACCGTCGGGGCATCTTCGTGTCTCATTCTTGATACAGCAACGTAGTGGTTCTCTAGCAATCACTATACAGTTCGGGATTAAACCTAATTGCTAGCATAATCACCTAATTGACTTAAAATCAACCCAAAACAATCCCAACCAATTCTAAAGTTCAACAAACTCGAAACTTTATCTTATTTACATTTAATTATCACCATTGATTCAACCGGCATTGTCGCGAGTCTGTTGACAGTTTGCAAACTTTTTATCGTATTTTTTTCTCTTATTTACACATATTTATTTCACAATTTTTGTTTCTCTTTTAGCAATAAAGATTAAGCCACTTGTGACTGCTTGTGTCAATTATGAGAATCATAAAAATTTTATCATCAAGTCAGCGCCAAAAAATCTTTAAATTTGCCAAAAATGTGACTGTTGAACCTCTTTTACCGTTATATATTATTGCCAGTGTCCTAACTGCATATGCAGCACAAAATTTATATCTTGATAAGGCGTGTCGTGTTAATCTTGGATATAGTGATGAGATTTGTGATGCATTGAGGAGGAAAGATTCAAATAATTTGACACATGTTGAAATTGATGTGCAGAAAGTCGTTGTGGGCATGCAGAAATGGAAAATTGTCATTCAGAGCTTTATACCGTGTTTGTTGATATTGTTTGTTGGAAGTTGGAGTGATCGACATGGACGAAGGAAGTGAGTATGTCTTGCAGGGGGGTTGTTGGGAATTTGGTGCTGATTTTGGACTTGAATGTCCAATTAAGGACTCAAATGTCCATCTTTAGACATAAATGCACAACTTAAGACACGAAATTACAGCTTTGGACTCAAATATCCAGCCTCAGGCTCAAATTTTCAGTTTTTGATTCGCATGTCCATTTTTGGACTTGAATTTCTAGTTTAAGACTCAAATAACTAGCTTTGGACTCAACTGACCAATTTTAGACTCAAATTTCTAATTTTGCACCAAAATCATCAACTTTGGACTCAAATATCCAGTTTCAGACTGAAATAAGCAACTTTGTACTCAAATTTGACTAGCTTAAGACTCAGATGCACAGCTTTAGACTCAAATGTCCAGCCAAAGACTCGAATGTCAAGCTTTGGACTCAAAGGACCAACTTTGGACTCAAAAGTCCGGTTTAAGACTCAAATGACCAGCTGTAGACTCAAATATCCAATTTTTGACTCGAATGTCCAGCCTTAAACTGAAATGTCCAATTTTAAATTCAAATGATCAGCTTTGGACTCAAATGACTAGCTTTAGACTCATTTGTCCGTCTTTGTACTCAAATGTACAGTTTTAGACCCAATTATCCAACCTTATGCTCAACTGTCCATCCATAGATCCTTAAACCTCCTTCAAGTGACCCTCAACGTCACCCCAAACATGACTAATCACCTAAATCCACCTTTAACATCTCAAAAATATCAATTATTAATTATTTTCACAGACCATGCATGTTGATACCAATTTTTGGAGAGCTTGTGTCATCAGCTGGACTTGCATTGAATGTCTACTTTAAGGATCTACCGATGGAAGTTGCTGGAATCACAGAAGCACTTTTTGAAGGAATAACAGGTCAGGAAAATGAAAATTTTTAGAAAGCTTTTAGTTGATTTTATTACATGAAATGAGCTTTTGGTCTTTATGATCATCAAGAGCTTTTAAGCTTAAGGCTTAGGTTTGAGAATATGTGGTATTGATGTGAACATTGACTTTACAGGAGGCTGGGCAACAATGCTGATGGGTGCATTCAGTTACATTGCTGATATCACGAATGAAGAGGATCGAACATTGAGAATTGGAATTGCAAATACATTTTTTTCAATTGGACTTCCGATTGCAATGGGATCGGTTGGAATATTGTTGAGGTAAATGTTTGATTGATTTGGTTATTTGGGGAACAAAAGGGGGGAACTAGATGTTTATGATTTAATTGCACTGCTCGGGTTGGTTACATACTTGACTCAAGTTGACTTGACTTCACATAAAATTCAAGTCAACTTGAATCGCATTTTCTCATAAAAAATTTGTGTGAAGCGTCGACTCAAGTTGACGTGAATTTTATGTGAAATTAAATTGACTTAAATGTTCAATGTAATATCAATTCAAGTTGACTTGCTTCTTGAATATTATGAAGTCAAGTCGACTTGAATCTTGAATTTATATGAAATCAAGTCGACTTGAAACTTGAATTTTTATGTCAAGTCAAGTAGACTTGAGTCTTGAATTTGGTTTAAAGTCAAGTCAGTTTGCATCTTGAATTATTTATCAAGTCAAGTTGACTTGAATCTTGAATTCTTTAATAATTGAAGTAGACTTGAGTCTCGAATTTTGTATGAATCAAGTTGACTTGACTTAAATTTAAATCAAGTCAAGTTGACTTGAGTCTCAAATGAATTTATTTATCCATTTAGACTTGTTGGATATTACGGCGTATTCCTTATATCAACTGTAATTCATCTTATTGCATTCATTTATGCACTTTTTTGGATCAAAGAATCATCAGAATCAAAGAAAATCTCATCAAGTCCACTTGAGTCTCCTCAAATCATCCCCAACCCAACAAAAACCAAGAAAAATTTCATTCTTGACTTTTTTGATCCAACAAATCCAATTGAAACCTTCAAAATTGTCTTCGTACGTGGACAACGACTGAAGATATCGACTCTGCTGTTTGTGGTGATTTTGGTTGTTGGACCGATGCATGGCGAGCAGGCTGTGATGTATTTATACACAAGACTCAAGTTTAACTGGAATGAAGTTGATTACAGCTTTTATTACACATTTCAAACGTTGATTACTATGTGTGGTAAGTGACAAAATTAGGAAATTTGAATTTTTACCAATTTTGGTCAATTCTGCTTCCCAGGAACCATCACAACCATCCTGCTGCTCTCAACTGTCTTGAAGATTCACGACGCACTAATCGGTGCCATTGGATCAATTTCTAAGATTCTCGCAAGCTTCATTTATGCTTTTGCTGTGACGTCATTGCAGTTTTACTTCGGACCTGTCGTTGAGTTCATTCATTATGCATCATTTATAGCTATGCGATCGATTGCATCTAAGATTGTTGGACCTGATGAACGGGTGAGTTAAATGAGGGTAAAATTCAGTTGATCTGGTCAGTGGTGGGCAATCTGTGGGCCGTGACACGTCAAAAATTCTTGAAAGTTCCAGAACCGTATGGCGTGTATGGTTCTGGCTGAGGTTACCGGCACTGCATCTCAAACAAATTCTTGACAATTTTAGTCAAATTTTTGATCAAATTTCTAATTCAATCCACAATTCCAGGCACGTCTGAACTCCTTAGTTGGTCTCATTGAGTCACTAGCACCATCCATCTATGGACCAATGTACAGTAAGATCTACGATGTAACAATAACAGTGTTTCCGGGTGCATTTTATCTTGTTGGTAGTGGACTTAAAGTTATGGCTTTAATGATATTCATAAAGATGTATATTTCGTATAAAAGAAGGCAGAATGTGTCGTATGATGTACAGGATGAGGCAAAAGACAGCAATAGATTGTCAGAGACTGAACATGTTGATGGAAAACATAAGACGATTTTTACTATTGGGGATGTGTTGAGTCTTCATGTTACATAAGGGAAGTGGGGTATTTTTAATTTATAAGGGGTTGTTCACTTGGCAGGTAACGAGCAAAATCTAAATGATGATCAATTAATGTTGATCAATCAACAACTACTTAATGCGTTATGTTATAAGTGAACAGACCCCATAATGAACTGATTGAGACTTAAAATATGTTGATAAATAAGATGAAATTTATGGAATAAAGAATTTTATATTTTTGTAGGATTTTTATATCAATTATTGTTATTATTAAGATATTAACTGAATATTAGGATAACCCAGTGCTGTCTAATATGTGTACAGCCAAAATTTCGTCGAGTGGACTTCTTTTGTCCCTTTTGAATACCTTTGTGCATTCTCGGAATGTAACTCTTACTTGGTATCGGCGTTGATCCGACTATAGACCGGGTTTTTGATTGATTAACCAATTTGTGCTTTAGGAGTTGTAATCTTTATGATGCTTTCGTTCTTAAGATCATATGGACTCTCTTCGACACTTTTGGGTTCCATCCCCACCCAACTTCATCTAAAAACTTCCCTGATACCAAGGAACTTGAGGTATATTCAGAATAAGGTTTCACAAAGTCTCGATCTCCACAAATTTCGATGGAATTTCCAAGATGGGGGTCTTGACCTATGCATCGTGAACTCTTAATTCAGAAGGACTTGCGTGGGGGTAAGGTCGAAAAAGATTGTAGGTCAAAACTGTTCCCGGTTTTTGACAAAATTTTGATGGTTGAAACGTCTTGTTTTGTGTGGATTCCTGGATTTATGGAAGAAAATTGAAAAATTTATAAGAAAATTGATCAAAAATTCAAGAAAATTTACAAAAATTTGACAAAAATTTACTAAAAATGACAATTGTCATCAAAAATTATTCAAGAATTCGACACATTTTATCAGTAGAGTATTTTTTGAGCATTTCAGGAAATTTTCTGGCTGCACCCCTATTTTGTCCATTTTTTAGGTCATATTAGACCTTTTTGGATACCCAAAGACTTCAAGACCCTTTAAAAATCAATAAGATACCTTCATACTTACCTGACTACGTCTACTTACTCACAGTATTATCGAGTCACTGATAACAACATGATAAGATAATTTATCAATTTCTTTTTATTACTAAGAAATAAATCGTGCACACATGCAGTGTTTTAGTTGAATTTGATTTAGAACGACAGGTTTTTTAGTCAATTTTGTCAGTTTCAATAATTGTTATTAATTAGTTAGTGAATAAAATTGCGGATTCAGCACAATAAAATGCAAAACGATGAGAATTTCATCAATAATGCTCAAAAAATCGCCACTGAGTCATGGATGACTTTAAATTGTGAAAACTTGAATGACGATTTTGATTTAATAATTCAGCAGATAACAGCCATTAAACTAAATAATCCAAGTGATGTGCTGATGATCAAAATAAGCACAAATGTCGCAAATGAGTTTTGTTCAATTAATTTGAAGAAATTTCAACAAAAATTTAAAAATAAGTCAATTGTGATTTTTGTGGCTGAAAAATGTGACAAAAAGTTTCTGATTTATTGGAAGTCGAAGGATATTCGGCAGGTTTTGAGTCTTGGGGCTTATAGGGATGAGTTTGTGGAAGATGATAAGGATGTTTGTGAATTTGCTGCTGACTTTTTGGTGATGTCACTCAGGAGTGGATGTTTGGGTGAGTTTTTGGGGTTTTTTGACGGTTTTGTTGAGTTTTTGTCAATTTTTGTGTCAGATTTTGATGAAATCTGTCAAATTTTGATGAATTTTTTGATTTTTCGACGAATTTTAGCAAAATTTTGTAGAATTTTTTGCAAATTTTGAAGAATTTTGAAGAATTTTTGACGAAATTTGCCAAAATTGTGTCAATTTGTGATGAATTTTGTGCTTTTTGGCAACTTTTTGATGAAATTTTGACGAATTTTGGTAAATTTTTTGCAATTTTTCCTCAGTTTTGTTAAATTTCTAACAATTTTGATTTGAATTTGTGAAAATTTTGACGAATTCTGACGGAATTTGAAATTTTGGCAATTTTTGAGGAAGTTTGTCAAATTTTTGTCAATTTCCGATCAACATTGTTCGTTTTCTTTGTCAATTTTACAATTCTCATCCCTAAATCCAGGAATCCACACAGACCACGACATATCAACCATCAAAGGCAAAATCATGCTTCATCATCTGCTTGATTCTCGCAACTACAACTTGTTACTACTCGCAGCTGAGTCTGGAAATGTCAAACCAATCAAAAAACTCCTACAATATTCAATTGAGTCACAACTTTTAGAAAATGACATCACTGCACAAAGCCTGGCATGGGAGAATTGTCATTTTGATGTTTTGTTGGAGCTACTTCAAGCTAATTTGCCATTTCCACAACAAATTGAAGTCAGTGAATGCTCTGAGGAGTTGAGGAGCTTTATAGAGTCAAGTGAGGAGTTCCATAAGATGATTGAGGCACAAAATATGGACAAACTTGATGAAATCATTCAAAAATATCCAAATTTGAAATATTTTTATAATTTACTAAATGAATCAGCACTCAAAGTAGCACTGGAACTAGATTCAACTGACATTTATGAGTTTTTGCTGTCCAAGCACTTTTCATTTGCTCAGCACGAAGACATTGACAGAATTTTCAACAACTTAACCCCAGAAAAACAACAAAAAATCCTTTCAATTCATCAAAAATACAGCATAGAATTACCAGAGAATCACATGACCATCCTCATGTCCAACACATCCATTATCCAAGACGAATCCGACACCAATTCACATCTCACCTTAATCTACACAATCTACAACCACTTAAATACCAATCCTCAACTAAAAATCATCCTCAAAGCAGTTGCAGCCACAAAAATCTTCAAAATTGTCTTCAACTTCTGCCTTGACACTTCATCCACACTTGAATCATCCTATACATCCCATAGAATTGAAATTCCATCCAAAAACTTACTCAACATTTCCACAAGACACAAAACTTATGGAACATTAGCACATGAACTTTGTCACTATGCTCTACATGCTGTCTATGGCAATAAAGCCAATCCGTACACAAAACTCGATCGGGAAGCTGAAAAAAGATTCCAAAAAGTCATCAATGCCTGTAAAGTCAACAAAGACAATGAGGAAGTGATCAGTGCTGTTTATGAGAATTGTGAGAAGCATGTGCAGCCATCAGAGTTGATTGTCCGGCCAGCACAGCTGATTGCCATGTACATCCATCAACCTGAGAAGCTGAAGGAAGTTGTTGAATATTTTCCGGAGCTTTTTGAGTATTTTGAGAATGTAATTTGTGGAATTGATGATTCAGTGATGGATATTGACGGGAGAGTAGCCTGGAAGTCAAGCTATGTGTACAGCAGGTTGACAGACAGCAACAAAGTTAAGGTTCAAAATAGTTTAGTTAATTTTAAAAATGTAAAAGTCAAATTGAGTGAATTAGTTCCTGAAAATTCGACATTTTTTGAGTCATTGACGTCGGAACAGATTGTGAAGTTGTTGAAAAATGGATTTTTGGACTTTGATGATCCACATTTTAGGGATATTGAGGAACTGATTGATGTTAGGTGGGGTAATTTGGGAGATGTTTTGAGGAATGAAATTTTGAGTTCTAATTTGAAGTTTGATGGTGAAGTTGTTGAATTTGGGAGGATTTATGAGTTATATCCTGATGCTTTTGGGTGCCTAGCTTCAGAGCAATTGTTTGAAGTGCTTAAAGGTGACAAATTGGCCATTGGGGTGTCAAATGGGTGGAATAAGTGTTCGGAAAATGTGAATGAATTTTATATTGACAGGAAATTCATTCCTGAAGATGTAAAATTGATTTATTTTGATTATGAGGGTCAAGTTGATCATCAAATTAGTCATGAAGATAGCCACAAATGTCCAAATATAGTCAAAAGCCCAGACAGCACAAGACGTCAATTTAATGACCCAAAAACGCCTTCAGATGAGCTTAATGTTCATCCAACTGCTAAATCAGCTGTTCATCAACCTGACGGCAGTCTAGGGCTTCATTCCTCAAACTTGTCCAATCCAGGAACTTTCCAAGAATATTACACAAAATTCACAAAACAAAATTTTGATGAATATCACAAAAAACTCACAAAAATTAGACAAAATTCCAATTTTAACAGTCAAGATTACAATTTAAATCAAAAGCATTTTCATGATTTATACAAAAATTCGAGTCAGATCATTGAACAAGCTGAGAATGACAGGATTTTGATATTATCAGGAGAAACAGGTGCGGGTAAGTCAGCGACTTTTAAGCATATTTTGAATGAAGTTAGGAAAGTGAGTGAATTTAAGTGGGTTTTGTACATTGATGTGGTTAATTTGATGAATTTTGTAGGAAGAAGCAGTGAAGGTCAAAGATTTGTGAATTTTTTTGGAAAATTAGGTGGGAAATTTGAAGGAAATGATAGAAATTTGAAAGATTTTGGTGGAAATTTGGGTAAAAATGAGGAAAATTTAGAGAAGTTTGGTAAAAATTCAGGAAATTCTCACAAATTTGACGAAAATTTGAACAAATTTGGTGAAAAATTAGGAAAAGTGGAAGAAAAATTAGAAAAAGTCGAAGAAAAATCGGAAAAAACAGATAAAAATTTTGGAAATTCAGGGAAAATTGATAAAAATTTGGGTAAATTTGAAGAAAAGTTCAGAAAAAATGAGTTAAATGCTAAAAATTTGGGAATAAACGACCAAAATTTAGGAAGTTTGATTAAAAATTTGAGAAAAACTAATGAAAATTTGGGGAAAATGGACAAAACATCGGAAAATTCGGTCGAAAACTTGAGAAAAATGGGTAAAAATTCAGCAAATTCTGAAAAATTAGATTCAAATTTAGAGAAATCCGGTCAAAATTTAGGAAAAACTGACGAAAAAATGGAAAAAGTTGATGAAAATTCTAAAAATTCTGTTGAAAGCTTGAGAAAAACTGTCAAAAATTCACAAAATTTAGGGAAAATTGATGAAAATACCGAAAAAATTGCCGCAAATTCAGAAAATTCTGTCAAAAAAGTGAGAAATGTTACTGAAAATTCAGAAAGTTCTGGAAAAATTGCCCACAAATTGAGAAAAATAGACAATTCAGAAACTTCAACAAAAACTCCCAAAAATGCTGAAAATTTCATCAAATTAATCCAAATTAAGCCACAAAAGTCAAGAGATGATTTGAAAAATTTCAATTTAAATTCCGAAGATTTTAACATCCAAAACCTCTGCATCGACATTTTTGCCAAAATAATCCTAAATTACCTCAATCTCCCCACAAAACCTTCCAAATTTGAAGTCAAGCTATTCCAAGAATCCCTAAAATCCGGCAATGCTGTCCTATTTTGGGACAATTTCGACCAAATTCCTCAAAATTACATCAAAAATTACTTAAATTTATTCAAATTTATTCACACAAATACCTCAAATGTTCAGTATATAGGAACAAGTCCATCAAATTCAGATGAATTAGGGAAGTACCTAAAGATACGTCCATGGCAGTTAGTTCCATTTGGCAAAGCAGCCAAAGCTGAATTTTTGACAAAATATTTCATGTCACAAGCTGAAATGAGTCCTGCATCGGGACTGACTACTGACAATCCATGCCTGTCTACCTCAAAATCATGCCTGCCCATCTCAGAATCAGCAAAAATTGACAAAAATGTCGTTAAAGTCCAACGACTTATGAAGCAATTCAACTCAAATGACAGCTTTGTGTACGACTTTGACACCCCATTGATGCTGCAGTTCCTGTCCATGACCGACGACAGTTCCAACATCTTCAAATTCACCCAAATTTACAAACTTTTTGACAATTTTATTCAAAATAAAATCAATATTTGGCTGGAAAATTTCCCCGACTCGGAAAAGTCAGAAATTTCCACATCCATAAGAATAATTTTCCAAAAATTTTCCCTACTCAGTGAATTTTCCATATTTTCCAGCACAACACTTGGTCTAAAATTAAAAAAATTGCAAATTTTTCAAACAAAAATTCCTGAAAATTTAACGGTCGAAAAAATTTCAAATTTAAAAATTTTAATTTTTAACGGACAAAAAAAATTTAAATTTTTTCACAAAACATTTTCCGAGTTTTTCTTTGCACAATATTTTCTTGACAATATCCTCAATGTTAATGGATATGTGGACATAAACGAAGCTGAATTAAGGCTTGAACTTTTTTACCATTTAATGCAAAATTACGGAAATCTTCAGCATGTCCACACAGACTTTATGTCCTCATACCTTCATGTCAACCCTAGAACCAAGAAAAAATTCAATCCAACAATTTCAATCCTTTTGCGGACCAAATTTAAGTCATTTTTCATCCGAATGTTGGACACAAATCATCCGAAAATTTTTGAATTTTTATTTGACTTTTTCATGTCCGATCACGGACTTTTAATTGATCTGCTGCATGTGTATGAGGATGAGACACTCTACACAGCATGCTTCAATCCTAACTACTTTGGGCTGTTTGTGGATCCAGAAGAAATAAGGAAATTTGGACGGAATCACTTGACTGATGAGGAATTTGAGAGTTTTGTGAACGGGAAGCATCAAAAAGGCACGATTATGCTTGGTGTGACTGTCTATGAGTTGTTGGGGATTAGTAAGAGTTATGACAATTGTGACTCGAAGTTTGAGGACACTTCTTTGGTTCAGTGGCAACATAAAGGCTTGGGACATTTGGGTGAAGCTTCTGGAGGCTTAAGAGCTGGTCAGCAAGTTTCTGGAGCTGTAAAAGGTAGTCAGCAGCAGCCAGGAGTGTCACAAGCTGGGCAACAACAGCTGGGAACCTCACAAGCTGCTCAACAACAGCCTGAAGCCTTAAAAGCTACTCAAAAGCATCCAGGAGCCTTGCAAGCTGATCAGCAACAGCCAGAAGCCTCACACGCTGTACAGCAACAGCCAGGAGCCACAACAGCTGCTCAGCCATTTCCAGGAGCCTCACAAGCAACTACACAGCATTCAGAAGCCTCACAAGCTGTTCAGCGACAGCTAGGAGCTTCTCAAGCTGTTAAGGAACAACCAAGACCCTTACACGCCTTTCAGCACCATCCAGAACCCTCAGACATAGATCCACAGCCCCAACTGTCCACCACTTACTGGAAATTCCTCCAAAAATCCCTAAAACCTCAAAATTTCATCCAAAAACTCTTCACAAATCCCCAAGACGACAACCTTACTGAAAATGACCAAAAACAGCTGTTTATGACTGCAATAAATCCAAAAATTTATCTTTTTTATGACAAACTATTCAGCACTGCTGACTTTATTGAGTATAAAAAATTATGGACAAATTTTGAGAATTTATTGTCAAAATCTGAGATGCAGGAAGCGATTGGAAGTGCCATGATAAGTTATTTTGAGATATGTCCGGATAATAAGGATGGACATGACTTGTTCCTGTATCTGCTGCTCAAAAAAGCTAAAAAATTGCTGACAAATTCACAAATTTATGAAATTTTCATGTCCAAAAATATTTTACATGAAGCTTTTTGGGATTCTGGCAATTTTAAGATTTTGTGGACATTCCTGGCTGACCGGACGACGAAAGACGAACGGAAGCAGCTTCTCATGCTGGATGATCTTGGCGATAAGAATTTTTACTTCTTTAGCTTGCTGAATGAGTCAAAAGATCAATTTTCCAGCCACAAGTTCGTCTATTACTTCTATGACTTTACAGCACTAAAGCTCATCCACAGAACAATGACGACTGGAAATGCACCGGCATTTAAGTGCGTGACTGAACTTTATGAAAAATTTTTGACGAAAACTGAATTTCAGGAACTAATTTTGACCTCAAATGACTTTATGCTGTATTTAATTGGAAAATCTAATGAAAAATCATGTGAAAAATTTGGAAAATATTTGGAAAAATTGTTTAACGGAAGTGAGGATTTATTGGTGGAATTTTTAGACAGAAAAGTTCAACCGACAAATTTGACAATTTTTGAATTTGTTGACGATTTGAAGGAACTGGCAGGTTCAAAGTCAAAATGGTTTGTTAATCTTGGAATTTTGAAGGATTTGTATGGAAAAATTAAGAATAATAAATTGTAGATTTTTTGGAAGGAAATTCAAACGTTTTTTAATGATTTAGGGACAATTCAGGTATTTGGTCACATAAAAATTGACTTTTTGACCCACTCATTTGCACTTTGAGTGTCCTCATCCTCAAATCCACCAAAAACCACACCAATGGCAATAATTCCGAAACCTAACACAATAAGAATAGACTCATCTATAACTGACTAATTGACAACAATCCCGGAACCTGAAACAACAAAAACTTTGAAAATTACAGCAACTTCGGGTGCAAAAACTCCAATCCCAACCCCAATTCTACCTGCAACAACACCATCGTCGCCTATTTCTCAATAACACCACCTACAACGATCCCATTCACAAGAATCTCAACCCCGTCTACAAAAACCCTTCCTCAAGCTACAAGAGCCCTAACAATACACTACTGTAGGTCCACTTCCTTCCTCAACATGAAGACTAATTATTTACAAATCATCAACATGACCTGCCTCACTTAGTTTACCATTATATTTGTATATATCATATTCATATGCCAAATGATCGTGGGGATCATGGTCATGGAGCTTCCCTTAAACTTTAGCGTATTAGATCTCACTCGATCTCATATTCCTCAACTATAACAACAACCTTGATGTCCTTAGAAGTAAAATAATTTTTAGATCGTAATACAATAAGTGAACGGCTTCTTACTAAATTTTCTGAAACATATTTGAATGAAACTGTCCAAAGCGTTTCGAGAGCGCTTGTGGCGCCTATTTTCAGAAGCTTCAGCTTCACATAACTTCACATGACCCCCCAATTTTCAGCTTCACATAGCTTCTCGTGACATCACAATTTCCCCTGATACCCCTCAATTTTTGGCTTCACATGGCTTCCGTTCTTGTATTAGCAAATAAATTAGGTGTTCATAATATAAATGCTTAAGCCCCTTAAATGTTTACATTCGGAACAGACTCTGTTCAACAATAGACATCAACAATAGACACTCAAAATCAAAACAAGTTTTACATGCCGACCAACACACCTTTGTGCTTTATTTATTGCTTATTTATTTGAATATTTACATATTAATGTGAGATCTTGACAACGGTCAATAACACTAACGGCTTTTTATTTCGTTAAGATATTTTGAGGAAATTTTGGATCAATTGGAATTTGACTTACACCCGATCCCTGATTCCATCCACTTATAGCTTCATGTGGTCTAAAATTTGAAAATTCTGGTGGAATTTGATTTGATTTATTTATTAAATTTGGTCTCATTTGTGTTCCATTAATGTCTATGACTACATCCTGGTTACTTGATGTGGTTGGCTGTTCTGGAGCAGTTGGATTTGTTTTAATTGAGGCACAGCATTTATAAATCAAAAAAATTAAGAAGCAAATAATAATTAAAATAAATAAAATTGAAGACATTATTATTGAGCACTAAAACTGTGTAGATGTGACTTCTTTGAAAGCTTTAGTGTTACTGGTTTTCAATACAAAAATGTATATGCCAAACTCATGCATATTAAGTAAGTTATAACATTTGTTAGCTGAGCAGAGCTCGACGTTGACTCGGGCTTTGTATGAAAAAATTACAAAAGTACTCCAGGTCACTTCCAGATTTGCAATGCAAGATCCAGTAGGATCCAGGTCATTTTTAGACCTAAAACACTAGACCCAGTAAGATCCAGTAAGATCCAGGTCACTTATAAACCTAAAAACCAAGATTCAGGTCACTTCAAGGCCTAAAAAACAAGATCCAGTAGGATCCAGGTCACTTCTAGGCCTAAAAAACAAGATCCATATATAACTTCCACAAATTTAAGAACTTCATCATTTAACGAATTTTTATAATTCAAACCACATAACGGTCAAAAAAAATTCAAACTTTGTTCAGTAAACACTGTAAAAACATTGAAAAACATTGAAAATCATAGAACAACATTAAAAAACATTGATAAACACTGTAAAACAATTGAAAAACATTTTTAAAAAACATTGATAAACACTGTAAAAACACCGAAAAAATTGAAAAAAATTGAAAAACGTCGAAAAACATTGAAAAACATCAAAAAACATTTGTAAAAAGCATCGAAAAACATTTAAAAACACGAAAAATCATGGAAAAAATCGAAAAACATCGAAAAACATTGAAAAACACTGAAAACGGAAAATTGTTAATTATAGCATTTATGCGTTGATTTGACACTTTTAAATGCCCGGCGCCGCAATAATTTTATTGAATGTTTTTTGGACATTTACAAATTCTTCACAAAAATAACTGATTTCATTGCTCATATTAAGGACATTTAGCACCCAATAGACTGTGATTAGCACTCGATCCTTTATCCTCATCCTCCTTCCTGACCTCAATCTGACTGAACATCTACGGGGTCATCTCCATCGCTATCGCAATCGCAATCACAATCACCGCAACTTGGTACTTCAAAAACTACTTTGATGGTAAATCGGACGCATTTAATAATCACATACAGCACTAAGCTTCCGATTATAATTAAAATTAATAAAATTAAAATATCAGACATTTTTTTAAAAATTTGTAGCTGTGATTCCTATGGACGCTATAGTCTTACTAACGTTATTTTGTTAAATCAGTGGTGGACAACCTGTGTGATGCGGCACTGGGTGTGTCGACAAACATTTTTGGAAATTTTATGTCCGGTTTTGGTCGAGACTTAACAAAAAGGCGTGTCACGAATAATAAAATGGTTGTCCATCACTGTTTTTAGCATATAAATATTTTAGCATCTTCTAACATCTAATTTCAGTGATGGACAACCTTTTTACTTTTTGTGGACCACTTTATAGGTAAGTCTCGACCAAAACCGCACACAGCAAACGATTCATGGTATTTCCAATGATTTTTGGCTACACAATAGTGTATCGTGGAACATCGGTTGTCCACCACTGCCTTACTAGATGTTCCTATGATTTCCTGATGTATAACATATGTTAGCTAGAAATAGAACTGAGCATCTATTATATTATTGACCTAATAGATCTCATATTCCTCCTTCTATGACAATTATTAAGGTCCGTAAGACCGTTGCATAATATGTGAACCAGACTATCACAATTACAAATATTGACCGTTATTATTTGAATGAAAAAAATGGGGATAAAAACTATATTTTTAAAAAATAAATAATCGTTGAAAATTTTTAAATTCAAAAAAATACGTTTCGAACAAAAAATCAATATTTAATTAATTTCTGATGCATGTAACTGTTTTTTTTTGAATGAGCAATGTCTTGAGTCTTAATTTCATGGAATTTCATGTGAAGAATTGATAATTTTTAAAAAATATTTTTCGTTGTCTACATCAGAGTGTGGCTTTCTCAAAAACGACCGTTAATTTTTTTCAAAAAAAATATTTTTGTCGATAAAATTCAAATTTTTTTTGACCGTTACTTAAACTTTTCTTCGTAACGTAAATTTTTGTTTTAAAATAAGTTGAGTTTGAATTTCTTGGACAATCAAATGTCAAAGAATTCGAATTTGAGACGGCCACACTCTTAATTGAATTAATTAATATTTCTATTTCAAACAGACATTGCGACGACACAGGAAACAATGTTTAGTGATTAAATCAAAACGAGATTTACACATCAAAAAAAGGCGTATTTGAATAAATTTTGAAGCTTGATAATTTTGACTTTTTACAATTTTATTGAATTTTTATGAACATTTACAAATTAAATTCAAGTTTTTCACATTAATTACTAATGTTTTGGACATTAAGCATCCAATTGATTGTGACTACCTCAACATCGTCCATGACCTCAATCACCATCACAAGCGTCATCACATTCACAACCATCACCTCCTTCATCACATCCTTCATCACAGCAATCGTTAACATCATCGCAATAGAAAACCAATTTGGAGGTAAATCCGCAGCATTTATACAGCACCCACATGCCGAAGCTTGCAGCAGCTATTATAATTAATAACATTATAATATCAGACATTGCTTTTGAGTACTTCTATTTTTAATTGTGATTCCTATGGATGCTACTAACTTACTAACGTTATTTTTCAAAATCAGTGGTGAGCAACCTGTGTGACGCGGCATTTGGATGTGTCGTCAAAATTTTTTGGAAATGTCATGAATCATATGCAGTGTGTACATCACTGTTGTAAGCATATTCATAAATTGATATCATACTCCAGTGGTGGACAACCTTTTATTTTTGTGGACCACCTTGATGATAAGTTTCGACCAAAACCAGACACAACACACGATTCAATGCATTTCCAATCATTTTTGACGACACACTAGTGTGCCGTGACACAAAGGTTGTCCATCACTGCTCTAGATATGATTTCCTGATGTATAACATATGTTAGCTAAAGTATAGTTGCCGGGATAATGCTGTATTTTGCTTACTCTGTTGCTTGGGGTCCATTCGCGAACCGTCCCTTGATGGGTCAACTACTATTGCCTTTAATGACAAATCTGTGTCCATAAAGACAGTCAATGAACTCACAATAATTAGACACGATAACAAACTTGATTTTGAAGCTTAATTTGGCTTTTTATTACAATTTATTGCTGCATATTTACAAATAAGTCACAAAAGTCACAATTTTATCTGATTTTGGTGTACCCAATGCTGATCCTCTTAGATCCAATAGACAGCAACCAACATCCGATCTATGTCCATAGTCCTGTCCATGTCTCCATTCACAATCATCACCTTCATCCTCAATACTACACAACGTCATCTAACAACTCACAAAAGCATGATTTGCAGCATGCTCTACAATTTTGGTCAGCACAAGCACAAACACAGCATTTAAAGATTAAGTAAATTAAGGCACAAGCGACCAGAACTGCAATTCCTGCAAATACAATTTCCGCTGACATTATTATTGAAGAACTAGAAATTTTTATGGCTGTGGATCCTTTGGATGCTGTGGAGTAACTGACTTAACTGTCTAAGATTCTTTTACATCATTAAAGGCTTTACATGCTTGATTATGTAAAAAAAATTATGTTAATTAAAGATCTATTCATTTTCAAAAAATGGTGAAATAGTTTGTGTGTACCTTAAATGGTGATTTATTGTGGATATTTAAATATTCCTATTATGGTCCATTTGTGGCGAGATCCATTAAATATCTTTCGTTTTCTATGTGCAGGGGGGTATTTAAGGGGGATTGCTAGGATAAAGTAAAACTTGTTTTGGTCATCGACTGTCTTTATGTGATGAACATGAATTATAATGAAGTGGCAAATCCAACAAAATCCATCGCAAGTTCAACAAAATCAATGGCAAATTCATAAAAATCCCCGGCAAATTTGATTGCAAATTCAGTAAAATCCTCGACAATATCACTTAAATCCTTAGCGAATTCCATGGCAACATCAACTAAATCCTTGGCAAATTCGAAGGCAAAATCAACTAAATCCTTGGCAAATTCACAGGCAAAATCATCAAAATCCTTGACAAATTTGAAGGCAAAATCAGCAAAATCCTTGTCAAATTCATAAGCAAAATCATCAAAATACTTGGCGAATTCAAAGGCAAAATCAATAAAATCCTCGGCAAAATCAACAATATTTATGTCAAATTTGAAGTCAATTTTAACTAAGTCCTTGACAATTTCTGGAAAATCCAATGCAAATTTCATGACAAATCTTGTCAGTTTCACGGTAAGTTCATTGAAATCCATTATAAAATCGACATATAAT
Source organism: Chironomus tepperi (assembly GCF_022539635.2). Lineage (NCBI taxonomy): Eukaryota > Metazoa > Arthropoda > Insecta > Diptera > Chironomidae > Chironomus > Chironomus tepperi. Next base: position 13,762 of record NW_027226290.1, on the reverse strand, counting down.
CATCCACAGCCATTGTAATAAAATCAAAGCTAATAAAGAAATTTTGACAAAAAATAAAATCATAGTCAGCTATGATAGTCTAAATAGTCAGCATTCCTCTTTAAATATTCCCATCTAACTAATCTGAAAATCTCCATCAACCCATACTTCATCAAACAATCACTAATTAACAATTGTCCAATTTGCCTTCTATTATATCAACTTTACATTTCTGGTAGCAAATAAAGGCACGCTTAGTTGATGGATTAATGTTTAAGAGTAAATTTCCCTTCTTTTGGACAAAATAGAAATTAAAATGGGCAAATTCAATAAAAATCAGCAAACTTTACATTCATTGTATTTTCGCAACAAATTCATAAGAATCCTCGACAAAATCAGGTTAGTCCTTAAAAAATTCAACGGCAAATTTGATAAAACTCACAGCAAAATCAGTTAAATCTAAGACAAATTCGATTTATCATCAACAAAATCCATGTCAAATTCGACGACAAAATTACCCAAATCCTTAGCAAAATCAACAAAATCTTTGGCAAATTCGAAGGCAAAATCATCAAAATCCACAGCAAATTCAATGGCAAAATCAGTCAAATCCACAGCAAATTCAAAGGCAAAATCATCAAAATCCATGGCAAATTCGAAGGCAAAATCAACAAAATCCATGGCAAATTCGAAAGCAAAATCATCAAAATCCATGGCAAATTTGAAGGCAAAATCAACTAAATCTCTGGTCAAAATCAATAAAATCCACAAAATTTCCGGTAAATTCAGAAAAAACCGTAAAATTATTTAAAGTTCCAATTTTTTTCAAATTACACATCAAAATTGTTATACGATGTTATAACTTGTTATCCATACCCAAAAAAAATGAGAGTCGACACAAAATTCTCTCATTTTTCTCTCATTTCAAAAAGTATAACAACAAGTGACGCATATAGTCACTGTGCCTCAAATGTTATAAACATTTATTTCATCAATTTGAAGTTATTTTATAAAATTTATCAATATTTTGGTTCCATTTTTGAGTCAAAGCTTATTTTTAGGTAAGTTAAGGACTTTCTTGACATTTTAACATTATTTGGGGTCAATTTTGGAGGGAATTAAGGGGGAAAAATTGGAAAAAATGATGAATTTTTGAATTTATTTGGATGTATTTGTTGATTGCGATTTCATCATTTTTATGGATTTGGAAGTATTGAGTCAGTTGAGCTGATTTCATGTCAATTAGGGATTTTTGGAAATAAATTTCAATTTTTGATGAATTTTTGACAACTTTCGTAATTTAAAAATTGCAAAAAAATTCAAAATTTGGAGAAAAATTGTTGAAATTGATTTTTAAGATTAATAATTTGAAAGAAAATTAAAAATTTGCAAATTTTTGAATTAAAAAAAATTAAAATTCCAACCTCAAATTGGGATTTTTAACCTCAAAATTTCTAGCCTCAAAATTTTTGTGTGAGTTTTGTGGCAAAACTTGTCAATTTTTGAACAAATTTACCTCAAAATTATGAATTTATTAACTTTTTTGGATTTCTAACCTGCAATTATTATGCAAAACATCGAATGAAGATGATAATTCTGGGTGAGAAATGAAATTTTTGAGGTTAGAATTACCAAAAAAATCAAAAATTTGGATTTAGGTTAGAATTTACAATTTTGAGGTTATTTTTCAAAAAATTTGAGGTTAGAACTGCCAAAAATTCACAATTTTAAGGTTAGAATTAAAAAATTGTGAGGTTAGAATTGACAATTTTTAGGTTAAACTTTCCAAATATTCATGTCATATCCACAATTATGAATAATACATTCATCTTGATCATTCATATCAAATTGAAGCTTACGACTTATTTAGTCATTTTAATACATTTTTTCATTTTAAATCTGTGTGTGACTGAATCATTCTGTGACTGTATTGTGTGATTTCATTGTCATATCTACAACATGCTATACAGTCATCATGAACTCAGCCACGAGTGTGATTCAAACTGATTATTGACATTTTTTCCATCTATTCCAGATTAAATGGACAGAGCCAACAAAAAAAAGTCATCTGATTCAGATTCAGATTCAGATACCGGACCGATGGAGATGGAGGAGCGTGTCCGATGCACATACCTAATTCGCAGAGATCCTCCACATCAAAATAAGAGATTAATAAATTTACGAGACAGAATGAAGAAGCCAGAAAGAAATCCAGATCCATATCCGATGTTTAGGGGTCGGTACGACAGTGATGATGAGGAATATTCAGCATCATTGCAAGGACGTGAGTCACCGCTGTTGACAACGACTTTTAAGAGACGTGATAAGGAAGTGCTTCCGATTAGGCATTTGGTTGAGAAGCCAGGGAGATATAGGAGGCCGAATAAGTAAGCTAACCTCAAAATTGTAAATTCTAACCTCAAAATTGTGAATTATAACCTCAAAATTGTGACCTTTTGGCAATTCTAACCTCAAAATTCTGAATTTTTGGCAATTCTAACCTCAAATTTCTGAATTTTCAGCAGTTCTAACCTCAAAATCCTGAATTTTTGGCAATTCTAACCTCAAAATTGTGAATTATAACCTCAAAATTCTGTATTTTTGGACATTCTAACCTCAAAATTGTGACCTTTTGGCAATTCTAACCTCAAAATTCTGAATTTTTGGTTATTTTAACCTCAAAATTGTGAATTTTTTTTGCCAATTCTAACCTCAAAATTCTAAATTCTAACCTCAAAATTTTGAATTCTAACCTCAAAATCCAGCCTTTTTTTTGGCAATTCTAACCTCAAAATCTCCAATTCTCCTTTTCTCACCCAGAATCGTCATCTTCATCCGCGGTCCACTATTCTCAGGCAAGTCCTTCATCGCCAAATCCATAATCGAACGTGAAGAATTCTACGGCAATACCAAAGCCCAACGTATCAGTGGCGTCAAGCTTGTCCGTCGTCGTGAAGATCGCGACAAAGACGGTCCAATGTTGCTGTTTGACGAGTTCCACAATGCCGGCAAATCCGACTGTAAATTCCTAATTGTTGAGATCAAGTCCCACAAAAGTTCCGTCCTCGAGACATGCATCCACTTGGCCAGAACATACAACTATGAAATGTATGGAATTGACATCATGGTCAACACGGAATCAAGCATTTATAAGTCAAAACTCAGTGAACTTCGTTGGTATTCGTACGAGACATTAACGTCCACTTATGTCAAGGAAATGAAGGCATATCCAATGCCGTACTATGTCACAATGTTAAATCCATTAAGTATCTTACCAAATTCCGATACAATACCATTATTAATGAATTATATCGAGGACTTTGCAAAGGCACCAAATTATGGACAGCCCGAGACATGTGAGGATGACTATTCAGCTGTGGACGAAGCTCATTATGAGATTACAACAGCCAAAGACATTTATGACTATTTTCCCGAAGGTATTAGATATTCTGTTAATTTTGAGGATGACGTCATCGATAAGGTCGGTGACTTGATAGTCAACAAGACGGAAGCTCCTTACATGTCAGCCATTGACCGTCATTTACAGACATTTCCATCAATTGACCCCAAAAAGGTCATCGATTATGAACACAAAACTGAAATTATTGACGACGAGACAATATTGGAAGTAAATCCATCAATAGTCATTGACTATAATCACAGTCGGACACAATACCTGCTGAGTATGGTCGATGATGTGGACATTGATGCTGTCATTGAGGAAAAAAAGGCTGAAAAAATTGAAAAAAATGTCAAATTTTACCAGCAATTTGAGGATGAAGGTACGGTGATCAGCATGTATCCACAAAATTGGATCAAGATTCATGTCCAACGTCCACCGCTGAATGGCAAGCGAAAGAAAAAAAAGACAAAAAAAATACAAAAAATTCTCGATCAAAATTCCATCAAGACAGTCCAAAAAGGTGTCAAAAAGATGAAAATTGAGGACGACGATGAGTTTGTGGATGCCTTAATGGACATTGACAGCACTGTGCCTTACTACATCGATGAAATCATCAAAAAGACAACAATTGATGGACAAATTGAGGCTGACTACATTCGTACAGTCTTTACACGACTTAATGCCGTACCTAAAATGTCAGTCATCCTTGATCTTGTGGCACAAGTTGATCACTTAAGGATCAAGTTCCGTATGACCGATGGCAATGCTTTATGCTTTAATCCGACTGAAAATTTGATTGAAATTAACGTCCATAATGATGCTGACATATTAAGGACATTAGGACATCAACTGATGCATTGTGCTGTACATTGGACATACAACAACAATGCTAAGCCTTACTCTGAGAAGAATGACGACCGGAAGGATGAATTGCAGAGAATTTTTATTGGAATTGACATCATTGAGTCTGAAAAGACTGAAAATTTTCGTAAATTAATGTCAAAATATTGTGAAAGTTCATGGGATGTTGAGGTTGTTGGACTATATGGTGAATTAATGGTTGATGGACGTACGGATGAGTTGAAGAATGTTGATGGATTGTGGGAATTTTGTGATAAAATGATGATGGAAATTGAGAATTTTGGTAATAGATTTAATTCTGGATCGCGTCGTGGGGTCTTTTAAGGGTCCTTGGACCCTACCTGATGTAATTGGTGTTTTGAAGGGAAGAAGGGGTGTTGGTTGAGGGGCAGAGCGGAACGAAGATGGACGAAATGCGAATGGAATGGATGAAGAGGGACTTTGAGGGACTGAGAGGAACTGAGAGTAACAGAATGGGGCAAAGTGGAGCATTAAGGGACAAAATGGGACGAACGGGGACATAACGGTACATAACAGGATTTAAAGGGTCATAGAGAGAGTTAGATGGCCAAAATAGACGGACAAGGTCAGATAAGGACGAATAGGAACGGAAAGTGACGGAAAAGCACGAAAAGAGACAGAGAGGAAAGGACAGGAACAGAAACGGACAAAAAGGGTCAGAGAGCGACGAATAGGAACGGAAATGGACGTAGAGGGTCATAGAGAGACTTAGAGGGAGGGACAGGGATAGAAAGAGACTTAGAAGGACGATACTAGACGGACATGGACACAACGAGACAGAAAGAGACGAAAAGGGACGAAATGGTACAGAAAGGGGCGAAAAAAAGAGGAATGACGGCCATAGGAACTATGGGGTAAAGAGGTGGAAGGGCTGAATTTGCCCAACAACTTACCCCCCACGGTTACCCCCGGCTGAATTTTTTGCATGGATCAAAAACTTTGGTTAGAATTTGTGGCTTTTTTTGTACTGAAAATACAAGCAAATTGAAGAATTCAAAAAGAGGTCGATTGGGGAAAGAGGGGGTTGGGGTAAGAGTGGGGAAGGATTAGGAAAGTTGGACTTAGGGTAATTTAACTCCCAAAATGCAGATATTAATCTAAAATTTGATTAAAAATTGTGAAGAAATTCACAAAAAATTGACCCAAAAAGTCGTCCAAAACCAAATTTCAGACCTAAAAAGTCAGTAATAAGAGCTCAAGGTATGTAGGAACCAAATTTAAAAAACCTTTATTGATTACCAAAATTCAGCAATTTTTAAATAAGTTGACCAAATTCAGCACAAAAGAAAATTACCAAATTTCAGTTGCAATTTTAAATATTTTTAAAGTGAATAAGAAGTGATTGACGTAAAGTTGATCAGAATCAGGGGAATTAAGGTACGTAATGCCATTCCAGATTGATTGGTTTTTAAGAATCTTAAAAAAATGTTTGCCAAATTTCTGTGTTTTTAGTGATTTTTTATAGTTGCTGGTGATTGAGGTCCGGGCGGTGATCTGCATTATTTTGACACAAAATGACTCCGACAATATTTTAACCCCAAAAATGTTAAATTTAAAAATATTAAATTTAAAATTGTTATTTTTTTTATGTATTAATAATATCCACATACTTATTTTAAATTTCAATTGCAATAATTTTAAACAAATTTGGAATAAATTTAAATTTTTGATTTTAATTTTGAAAAATCTCAAAAAACTTGTGAGGATTTATTACATCATTATTATTAAATATTTTATTATTTACAACCTATTTTTAAGTATTATAATCAAAAATTTTTAAATTAATAATTTTTTTAAAAATTCAAATATTTTTAAAAGTCCTAATTCATTTTAAAAAAAATCTAAAATTTAAAAGTGTTTCTAAAAATCAAAAAAAAAATTATTTTAATTTTTTCGATTTAAAATATTTTCAATTTTATCTTTAAAATTCAAATTAATTGATTTTGTTTAAATTTTTAATCCATTTAAATTATATTTTGTGTATTATTATGTCATTTCTATACAAAAAAACAATAAAATATATTTAACTTACCTTTTGGATATATACGTCTCTGTCTTCTATACTACTTACTTATTTCGCTGACCATACCGATTAATTATGATCCATGATCTTCTTCTAGACGTCGGTTAAACTTGGCTCTTTCGCTGGATATAGCTTACCAATTTCTAATTCCCAAATGCAATACTCTCTAAGCTCCAGGTTGGCATTTTTATAGCGGATTCCATCAAAAGACGATGTGGCAAGCTTGTCTAACTCTATTCCAGCAATGACATTTTCTCTTACATTCTTTTTACTAAATTTATATCCAATCCAATCTTAATTCCTCATTTCTATCTCATTATTGATGTCTTGTTGACCTTGTTCTTTGCAGCAGCTTCTTATTTAAAAGTAGGGTGGCCAGAGGTTTTTGGCAAAAAATCGGGACACTTTTGAGGCTTTGCTTTGTCGGGACACAGCAGCAAGGGTGAAAAGTACAGCAGCGTTTCATCAAAACTACAGCAGATGGCCGCCTTATTTAAAAATCAATCCTCTGAAAGACAGGATTGCATTTTATATTGACAATTAGTTGGCGAAAGTCCGCAATAAAATCAGCTTTAGGCGACATCTGAGGTAGGTCATGTATCACACTTGATCTGTTCGGTCATCGAAGTAATTAAGTAAGTAAAGGGCAACACATTCAATCCAGGACATTTTAGGAATGGTTGGTTCTATTGTATATTTTCTGGGGACCTTGATGGCAAGTGTGCATCAAAACCGCACATTTTAAATGGTTTGTGGTATTTTTTAAAGTATTAAGACAGCACACTAGTGTCGCACGGCACACAGGCTATGAACCACTGTCTTAGATCATTTTTCTACAAATCAATCACAATAAAAAGCTCATAATTTATGTTAAATACAGTTTTAAGCATCTTTTATTAATCATAGCTCAAAGTCAACTCAGACTTAGCATGAAGCTCAGTCAACTCAAGTCCAAGTCGACTCCAACGCCTTCCTTAACTAAATTACATATGATTAATTGTATTAATTAATTAGTATTTCCATATAAAAAAGGACACAAGTCCAAAATATAAAGTATAAAGGCAGAGTGTGGCTTTTTCAAAAACGACCGTTAATTTTTTTCAAAAAAATATATTTTGTGGTTAAAATTCAAATTTTTTTTGACCGTTACTTCTCCTTTTCGTCGTAACGTAAATTTTAATTTTAAAATAAGTTGATTTCGAATTGTTCGAATTTCTTCGACAATCAAATGTCGAATTTGAGACGACCACACTCTGGTATAAAGTATAAAGGTTTTTTTACTGACAGGCAATACATTGCTTTAATTTAATCACAGATCCACCAACAGTCTTAAAAGCAATCAACATTGTGACTATAACATTAGCAATTGATAAAGTCAATGTTAATCCATAAAATTTATAGACATTCAATAAAGTCACACATGAGAATATCAAGTGACTTGCTATGACATAAATGAGATTAAGCTTATTATGATGATGAATACCATTAAAGAATATAACATTCCAGAATGTATGTAGGAGGATGATGCACAACGCAAATGTTGCACTTGTTATAAAAAAAAAGTCATTTCCACCTTTTAATCCAACCGTACCCGGTCCACTGCCAGCATCAGCAAGTATATTTAAACTTTGAAATAGTCCAGAAATGATGCCAAATCCAAGACCTGATACATATGCCAGGACAGGCTTATTATGTGTCACTAATGAGTTTCCAGCTAGTTCCTCAAGTCCAGCACTCGTTTTGTCCAGCAGCATGTACACAATGTACCGAAATCCTTCCTAAAAAAAATTGTCAATTAAATTAGTTCCTTTTTTTTGGCATTTCCAACTCACCTGAATCAGCACCGACACGACGACACCAAAGATGAGATAATCCCGTAACGGAATGAATATAAACCAAATAAATGATGAGATTAGCAGTGCCAATAGCCATAAAAATGATGAAAATATTAATAATATTATTTTAATTGGTGAATCGCTGATTGTGAAGCAAAACATTGCCAATGGAGTTCCAAATGCTAAAAATGCACATCCAAAGAATTCAGCTACAGTCATTTTGGATGCTTGGATGTTACTGATTTAATTATTTGAAATTATTTTTGAGATACTTTTTGTTGTCTTTTTTTTTTTTTTGTGATTAATAGACTTTAGGGATGTCAACTATTCGATAAAGTATTTTGGTATGATTTTGAATTTTTAAAAACCGTTAAAGTTATTTGAAGGGAAAATTTAAATTTTGAAGATTTTTTATTGGATTATTGAGATGTTTTGGATATATATGAAGGATTTAAGGGATATACTTACTTACTTCCTTGGGTGGGGCTCTCGAGGGTTCCTCTCGATAGACTCTTGGATGTTAAGAGGTGCTTTAAGCTGTAGACTGCACCATATGTCGAGTGAATCTGCTTGCGTACTTCGATTGTAACGTCTGCCGTGTTGTTTACTTTGAACTACTTCCTTGGCTGGAGTGCATCTATTGTTGTGCGAAGTGAACGTCTAAATGTTAGCGTCCTTTTCTACACATCCAATCCAGGAGTTTTTTTTGATCTTCAATGCTTGTGTCAAGTCAGTGCTGCTTTATGGTTGCAAAATCTGACTCGCAGCTACAGAAATACAACAAAAGCTTCAAGTTTTTGTAAATAGCTGCTTCAGGCGGATTCTCAGAATCTGGTGGACTGCGGATCCAACGAAATGGCCATCGAATCAGGTCAGGAGAATTACAATTGCTTAAATATGGCTGGATAGGTCACACACTTAAAAAATGGAATAGTATTGTAGCTGTAAGCTGGAAAGAGAGGCACAAGCTTGCTATACTGCCTATGGTAGGAATCTACAAGTGAAACAGCCGTCCAGGTGCAACATGTCGTAGGACGGTAATGAAAGAATGCCAGTTAAATGTCAAAATTGAGAATTTGTAAAAACTTTTTGTTACAGCCAGCATTAGAGTCAGATGGAAGGCCTTTTGTAGCAACCTATGGTCCAAGTCGGTGCATGGTTCCAGTAAGTAGGTCAGTAAATCGTTTCCAATAAGACACTAAAGGCTTTTGCATAGGATGACCAGAATCGGGACATTTTAAGGCATTGTCGGTGCACAGCAGCATGAAAGAAAAAATACAGCAGATGGCCGCGCCTCCTTTTACATCAGATTATATTGAGTTTTAGGTTTCAGAGCCATAATTCGAGTCACTATATTGAACAGAATCACCTTCATTCCTCTTGGTAGTTGATGGCATTTTCGTCTGCAAGTTACATATTCCACAACATTCTAAGGACCATCCAATATTTCAATAATTACTTTATGATTGATGAAATTTAAATAAATAATGAGTAAAATTTGACAAAATCTTTTTATTTTTAATCATAAATCGAACGACTGTGTATCTATAACGTATAAGCATAATTATTTTATCATCAACAATAAATCATAAATCTATATATATATATATAATAAGCTCAAGTACAAGTAGGGATGTCGAACCCAAGTCCTAAAACATACCCTAAATCCATAAAAAATTAGCGACTTAATTAATAGTAAATTAAGAATTGGGATTTGGGTCAGGATTTGGGATTTAGGGTATTTATGTTCTAAAATTACTACAGCTCTTGGGGAAATGAGTTTCAAATTAAAATTTAATATTAAATGGAAGTATCCGAATTAATCAGGTCCTTAATTTTTTTTTGGGATTTGGGGTACCTTTCAGATTTGGGTTTCGACACCCCTTAGTTCAAGGCTCCCAAGATTATTATCTTCAATAATCTTTCTATGAAGATTCTGTATGAATATTATAATCTGTGGGAGCCTTGCTCATGTATATGGCTCGGTCTGAATGACGCATAGGAGCTTATTAAAAATGTTATGTGTCTCAGGCTTAAATGTGCAAGCTCATGTCCCAATTATTGTGTTGCTTATTCAAAATTATCTTTAAACTCTTCCCATGAAATGTTATATTTTAAATAAAGGTTTTTAAATAAATTCAAAATTTCAGAATTCATTAATGAAAAACCAAAAAAAAAACTATTATATCTCTTCTTTGGAAGATCTTCACGCAAAAACTGTCTCATTAAATGTTCATCTGAATTTTTAAAATTCTCAATATAATCTAAAATAAATTTTGTAGTCTCAGCAGTGTTAAAATTAATAAAATTATTACACATGAAAATATCAATAAATTCCTCATTCTTAAACACTTTTTGTATTTTAGAAATAATCCAAATTTGAGCTTGACTGCCGAATCCAAAAAAATTATTCTTTTGGTCTAAATAAATTTTTTCTTCTCATCAAGATTACAATTTTTATCAATATAATCGTAATATTTCATATAATCCTTATCTGTTGACCATTCGGCATCACCAATATTTGGATCCTTTATCCTCAAGCTCTCTATCTCCTCATCTGTGATCAATCTTTCGGAGCTTTTATTAAAATGTTCATGCCAATTTAAACCATGTAATTTAATTAGTAGGTCAAAGATTGCAGGATCCCATACAGAGAATTTCAATTTTTTCAGAATGTTATCATGCTCATGAATTTTCCATATCTTATCCATTAAGTCGGATGAATGAACAATTAGTTCCTTACATATTGCAATTAATTTTATGTACAAATAATAATCATCAAAATCATTTAACATTTTATTCCCATATTCTATCAATAACTTTGCAAAAGAGCTATTAGCAATTCTCTCAGGACTTTGTGATTTTACATAGCTGACGATGAAATCAGTCACAACTCTTAATGGTAAATCATCTTCAAAAATCGCCGTTAATAATTTAAATTTCAATTCATTTTCTTCAGTATTTTGCATACTGTCATCATCAAACATAAAGTCAATCATATACTTTGCAATAAAATATTCAGCATATGTCCTATGCATAAAGTCAATTGTACTTCTATCAAGTTTATCACTATTTAAATCAACAATCACAAATCCATAACGTTGAATCATGTCTGATGTGAAATTTTTCTTCTCTTTTTTCCATCTTTTCATTATTGGAAGATCATCAAGCTTGAATCCCAATTCTAACTCATCAAAAATAAGAATGATGGCAAGAACACGATGAACATCCCAAATTGAAAATGTTAAATCTTTGTCACGTTCTGAAATTGGAACTTTATCGCCAACTTCTTCTTTTTGCTTTTCAATCATCGCTGTGTAGATGTCGATGCGGTTATTATTGTCTAAAAAAAATTAGATTATGGCTGTGATTAGTAATATTTAATAAGTGAAGCTGATCTTGATGCCTCAAATATGAGCCGAACCCTTTCAACCCAATATATTAGTTTATTTACCTGTTTCAACTTGATTATGGATGTAAAGCTCTGTGATGATTTGTATCATTAATGGATTATCAATTTCCTCAGGTTTATAGTAATAATATCCTTTAAGATTCTCGATTTTTTCAATGATTTTTGTTGCTAGTTTATTTTGTTCGTCGTTCACATTATTGACCTGAAGTATATTTTTGATAAAATCTTCCTTTTCTGTATACGTGTACGGTGCAAATTTATATGGGATAATGTTGAGTAATTTTTGAAGTGTTTCAGCATAATGTGGACGTGTTGATATCCACTGCTGATTATTTGTTTGAGAAATAAGTTCAAAAATTCTCAAAATAAATTTTTTGTATTTTGGACAAACTTCGTCAACACCATCCAAAAATAAAATAACTTTTCCTTCATCAAAAAGTTTTTTGAAAATTTCTTTTTCAATTTCTTTGGGATTCAATTTCTTTACAATTTCAAGCAATAATTGACAAACATGCTGAATTGTCTGACATTTTGATTCGTCAGTGTATTTGTTGAAGATTTTTCCATTTTTACGAAGATTTATGAACAATATGTAAGCATCTTTGGCTGTTTTACTTAATTTGGATGCAAAATCAATAAAAGTTGTTGTTTTTCCAGTTCCTGCGTGATCAGCAAGTATAAAAATTTTATCATTTTTTGTTTCTTCTTGAATTTCCTCAAAATTTTTAACGATTTTTTTATCAGACTCTGAATCCATGACTAAGAATTCTCGTTGAATTATTTCATATTTAAAGTTCGGATTAATAGCTTCACCAATTTTGATCTGGATGTCTTCTAAAATGTATTTTTTAATGTCATTAGGAGTCAACAGCTGCAGAATTTCAGAATTATCTTTAATGAGGTTATAAAATGTGGTTTTAGATCCTCTAAAATTAATTTTTGAATGCTTAATTGCAGCTTTCATAGGATCTGTAAGATTATTGAATTTTAAAGCCTTTGTGTCATCTTCCAGCTGTTCTAATACATTCAATGCTCTCTCTAGCTCTGGTTCGACGACTTCTTTGCTGTATTTAAAAAGCTCCTCAAAAATTTCCTCAAGTTCCTCTAATTTTTCTTTATTATGGATGTAAAGCATCATCATTTGTGGAACAGTTACCACCATTTCAGAGTTATGGTGCTCTTCTATATAGCATGAAAAAACATTTGCAATAATCCATTCAAAAGCTTCTTTTTGTCGACACTGAGTCATGACACGTTCTACATATCTAGTCTTTAATTCACTTTCTCCAATTGGAAATGGATCAAAATTTTCATTTTGAAATGCAGTTAGGACAGCTAAGTGACACAATTCATGTATGAGTACCCCAAACACTTCAGACTTTTGTTCATCATCAGTCAAATATTTAGCACCAATTATAATTGATTCATTTCCATAAATAATTCCCTTTGATCCATATTCAGTACGTGGATCCATATAGTATGTTGATGCATGCTTAAAATCAAAATAAATTTTTAATTTTTTAACTTTTGCAGCCAATTTCATTATTTTCTTGCAATATTCATTGCCGTTAAGAGTTTCGTATGCTTCAGCTATCAACATCCATTTTTTATGAGATAAATTGTCATTATTGCCAATTTTTGATTTTGATTTAAGGACTAAAATGTGTAAATCAGGAAAGTTGAAGGCATTAGCTTTGTGGTGATTAAGAAGCTTTCCTGAATAATTTTTTGATGCTTCCTTATTTTTCTTATTTTTCTTATTTTCCTTTTTTTCCATTTTTTTCATATTTCTGTAGACTTTATTAAGATTTTCATGATATCCTGTGCTGATTTGTTTATTGAGCATCGTGAAAATTTCAAATTTTTTAGTTTTCAAAGAATGAGCAAGCAGGGATTCATTTTTTTGATTATAAAAATACATTAAATTTGAATTTGATTCAATCTTTGACTTAAGATCATCAAAATTATTATCATCGACATCCTTATGTAAACTTTCACACATGTCAATAAATGCTTTAACCTCACGTGATGCAATGTTGTAGTTAAAATTAGCTGGAATTCGTGAATTGGCTTTGAGAAGATTTAAAATTATTGTATTAACATCATTTCTGGTGTTAATGTCCGCAAGATGACTCCATGCATTATCAATCGCGTTATCAGCGTCAAAACCTTTCTCAAGTAGATTCTTGACTAAATTTGGTAAAACTTTTAAAGTCGCTAGAATCAGA